>NC_136994.1:6378727-6406227 GCF_032717465.1 Coenobita brevimanus | reverse complement strand
TTCAGGTTGAGTAACTTACTGTACTTGGTAAGGTAACTAACCTCAAGCACGAAGGTCTGACCGAGGCCGCCGTCGTCCCCCGGGAGACATGACACTTGTAGGGAGCTGATGGTTACGTCGTACGCCCGGCAGTTGTGTGGCGGGTCAGGCTTGCCTAATGGATAACAAAAAGAAATAAAAAGAAGGCTATGATGGATGTCCACCGACTACAGGAGGATCATTCGAGCAGAAATTTAGCTTCTTGCTGTTTTCCAAACATCCTTAAGTATTCGACTTCTAGTATTCTACGTTAAACACAGAACTACAAGTTACTGCTGGGTGATGAGACACAAGAATTTACAAAATTCATGCTGTAATATAGCTACAGGTTACATGAAACTTATATTCAACGGCAAGCATGAGAGAGCCTAACTATTGTAAGCGGAGATTATTAAAAACTTTTAGCAGATATACTTTATTTACTTGGCTTCATTAAAAGGTAAAATGAAAATGTATAGTATTAACTAGTATATAAACATAGGGAACGCAACCCTGTTGCAACCCTCCACCTGACCAAGCATATACCCCCGCTCCCACCTCCCGGCACACCTAACCAAGCGCATAACGGCCCTCACCTCCCCCCTCCCCATCGTAAATCACAGAGAAGGCAGGTCGAGTTGAAATCACCGTGAAAATTTTTTTTATTTTTTTTTTTACTTTTTTATCATCTAGGACACAGCATTGCACCTATCAGAAGGCACCAGTTCACATAACTATGTGAAATTTCATTAGTCTCTAGCGAATACTTTCTGAGTTCTGGCTTCATATTCCTTATTCTGGTCTCATTGAATTTTATGAGATTTGTCAATTTAAAAAAAAACTAAAGACACAGCATTCTACTTGTCAAAAGGCACCAGTTCACTATAAGACACATAACTATATGAAATTTCATGACTCCGTAGTGAATACTTTGTGTTTTCGCTTCAGATTACTTGCATAGGGTGCACTGAACTCCCTGAGATGTTTAACAAAAAAATATTAATAATTCAAAAAATAAAACCACAGCATTCTACCTACCAAAAAGTACCATTTCACTGTAAGACACATAGCTATGTGAAATTTCATGACTATGGCTAATACTTTTTGAGATTTGTTCCGAAAACGACATCTCTATGTAAAATCTGCTTCCAAGAGATTGGGTGTGCTAAGCCGACTCCGCTCTTTCTTTACCCCTGCGCAATTGTTGACTCTATACAGGGGTTTTATCCGCCCCTGTGTGGAGTACAACTCTCATGTGTGGGGTGGCTCCCCACATACAGCTCTTCTCAATAGGGTGGAGTCAAAGGCTTTTCGTCTCATTAACTCTCCTCCTCTTACTGACTCCCTTCAACCTCTGTCTCTTCGCCGCACTGTTGCATCTTTATCTCTTTTCTATCGCTACTTTAATGGTCACTGCTCCTCTGAACTGTCTGCTTGCATTCCTCCACCTCTACGACGGGCGCATAGCACCCGTCTGGCAGCAAACTCTCATCCTTTTTCTGTCCAACTCTCTAATGCAAGAGTTAACCGTTACTCCCAGTCTTTCATTTATGCAACAGGTCAGCTCTGGAACTGTCTCCCTCTGTCTGTATTTCCTGCTGCCTATGATCTCCAGTCTTTCAAACGCAGTGTGTCCAGGCATCTCAAAATGATCGGATCTTGAATTTGGCTCTATATTGTATATTGTTTTTCTCTTGGAGGGAACTGTTACTGCGGGCTCATGGCCTTTGGTTCCTTCTTCCTCGCATAAAAAAAAAAAATAAAAAAAATAAAAAACCTAGTCTTGCTGATCCCAGTGATAAGAATGTCCTCCTCTCACTTCGTCGGGGGGAAAGTAACAATACTCATAACTGCTATTTTACGTTGTAAGCAGTGTGTGTGTGTGTGTGTGTGTGTGTGTGTGTGTGTGTGTGTGTGTGTGTGCGTGCGTGCGTGTGTGTGTGTGTGTGTGTGTGTGTGTGTGTGTGTGTGCGTGCGTGCGTGCGTGTGTGTGTGTGTGTGTGTGTGTGTGTGTGTGTGTGTGTGTGTGTGTGTGTGTGTGTGTGTGTGTGTGTGTGTGTGTGTGTGTGTATATATTTTATCCTGAGGTTATCATTTGCCACGTTTTTTAATTACTGTTCAGCTGACATTGCTGTATTTTTTTTTTTTTTACCGTATCTGCTCAGTTCCTGTGTGGTTTTCATTTTCATTTTAAATAAGCGACTCTAGAATCACCGTTATCAAGGCGGCTGAGGGACCGTTTCGGCGATTCTGGAGCCTTATTCATAAACTGTCTTGAGCATGAGTTGCGTATAAAATCACTTGCTTCCTGTTTACATACATACATGTATAAGATTAAAAAGCACTAAGCAATCAGGCAAGACCCAACAAAAGGATCATTCATTCATTGCCAGACGCCATGTATCCCAAACGGGGTGGCCAAGGGCTTAGAGTTAATTGTTTTACAGGGAGGGGCACTAATCCTCCACCAACCCCACTTGACAGGATGCTGATAATAATTCACATCCATAGCGATTAATGAGTTTATCGTCAAAATATGCTGAAAAATTTTTATAAATACTTTCCGTAGAGCCTTGTGCCCAATCCTGACAATGGTAATATATGCATTGTGTCAGCTGCCACTGTTTTGCACAGGTAGAGTAAAAATTCTTCAAAAATGCAGAGTTATGAAAAAAAATGGAAACGTAGGCAGACAGTAGAGACGTAATATTGCAAAACACACAGGCTGACCCACATCCTTCCCGCGCCACACATTCACTGTGATCCGGCCGTTCTAGGTTATGTGTTTCGTGCTTTCCTGGCCCTCAAACGATCTAATCTTCCCAGATGCCATGACGCAGGATCCCGTCATAACACACACCCAACACTCCTGTTCATCTGTCTCCCCATCCTTTCCCTTCATTTTCCACAGATCACCCCCTACTTCCCCAACCCATCCCTTGCATTCCCACAGAATCACCACCTATTTTCCTGTCCATGCCCTCCCTTTCTACAGACCACCATCCCCTTCCCCATCCTTTCCTGCAGACTATACCTTATTTGATTGACCTGTGCAGCTGAGATGTCTAGGGGGAGTAGAGTGTGTCTGATTCGCGGCTGCTGATTGGCCGCCGATGATTTAAATCTACAGTTCTTCTTATTTTGACACATTTATATTTATATTTTTACATTGCCTGCAGTATAAGCAGCCAGTTAAAATATGGAATAATTTACGAAGCTAAAGAGATCAAAATTAGCTTTAAAGATTACTGTTATCAAAGCAAATGTAAGTTGATCATAAAGTTTTATAAAACGATGAGTGACGTTCGAAGTAAATTATCCATCCACTGTGTACTCCCATGTCCGCATGTTGCACTGCATCCACCTACTGTGTACACCTACGTCCGCATGTTGCACTGTAATATCCAACCACGGTGTACACCTACGTCCGCATGTGGCACTACAGTACATGCCTGCATTTACTTCAGTGACGTCATTGGCAGCCACTCAGCAGCCGCGAATCAAACACTCCCATCTTATCCCATACATCACAGGTACACAGGTCAATCAAATAGACTATAACACATGCTTCCCTATCCCTTCCCTATCTTCCCTTTCCTTTCCCTTCCCACACTCTGACATCTGCTTCCCCACCCCTTCCTTTTCCTTTCCACGGAGGCTATCCTTGATTCCCCACCCCTTCCTTCCCACAGCTCTTCTCCCTGTAGTTTTTCTTTCTCTTCCTCCTACATAAGCACCAACATAGACCCAGAATCGTTACACATGTGAACTAATAAGATACTTCACACATTTCAGAGATTCTTTATTTACTGACATTTCACCCAATTATCCGATACACGTCATAGTTATACAGTCAAGTGTCTCACGCATTACTCATGTGTACACACTGCTCCTCACAGTGGCAAATTTCTTTAGTGCCAATTCCACTTTGCTTTCTCCGATTGCACCCTCCAGACCTAATGTGCAAAGGAGATAATTTTTGTCGCTCGTTTAATCAGTAATTACTTATTTTTCATTCTGTATCGTAAAAAGCTTTCATATTTCACTCACTAGTCACATACAGCGTCACACTTCCATTGTGTCACTGATGCAGTCCTAATGGACCCAGGTTCGAATGCCGGTTGGGACAGGGAACAGTTTAAGGATTTGAGATTCATTAAAGCAGACATTACTTATCTACCAAAAGACCCACCGACATGTCGTAAAAATACCCCCGCTAATACCAGTACACCAGTCCTGCATGAGACAGCCCTAGCATGTACTCAATATGGAAGGTGGGTGTTAGCGCTGAAGTGGTGATATGTGGCGGTTTATGGTATGTAGGAGGACTACTGGGCCTTGGGAACAGGCTATGAAGCCTATGCCCAGAGTCAGAAAAAAAAATGCACATCCCTTACTCGTTAGATACACTTCAATAACAAGGGTACTCAGAGAGGGCAGTGGCAACACCCACTAACTGGTTTACGGTGGAAAAATTTTACTTTCTCCTGTGACACTGACCTTTGACCGATTGTCCTCCTGACTGAATTACTCTTTCTGCATTAATATCTCTGCATCTTAAATGATGAGGTGTAACAAAGTGAGTAACAGTAGAATATGATGCTAGTTACTAAGAAGTGTTACGAAGAGGATGGACAACCATAGTGAGCTACTGTCTTCGGAAACCGAGCTACAGAATATAGTATTAGATTCTGATGTCACGGGAAGAACTGCTATTGAAAAGTTGCAGAACGGCAATACTGTTTTATTCACCCATTGGCCAACGGTAAATAAGAAGCAAATGACGAAATAAGAAGCAAATGACGAAAATCTGGCAAGTTAATGGGGATGGTCAATACTAACCCAGTACACATGCTGTCCTTGTCACCCATTCCATCAGTCTACCAAAATTCGTACCCACACTCCATATGCATCCCTCTGACAGCCCCTTTTTCCATCAATCAGGTTCACCTAAGTCCCCTCCCCCCCCACACACACGCACACTTTCTTTTCATGTCCAGCTATACAGCGGTTCATTTTACCTGGCAAAAGTAATACATCCATTGTGTATTTTTAGCTTTCGTTTGTTATTACACTGTCATTCCCACCGTTCTACCATTTTTCTATATTCTGTCACGCCCTCGTGTAAAAACTTTTTGTACTTCTTCCAACAAACCATCTTTCACCGTCCGACACGTATTGTAATTTCAGTTCCGACTTTTCCTCGTCTGGTTGACAGTTTTCCGAAACTTCATTCTGGACAATTTTTTTTTTTTTTTTCGTAGATCCCTGAATATGAAGAACTAACTTTCCCGAAGCCACATTTTTTTTTTTTTTACTGTGATCATGATGAATATCCAATCATCATATCTGAGTACCTTTGGTTTATATCTAAAATTCCGTAGCACTGTTAGTTAATACTATTAAAAGAGTAGCAGATTTAATCTTCTTTTCTTTTTTTACGTTTACCTGTTTCATAGTGCGATTATTACTCAAGTGTATTTCCCAGACTAATATAAAATGATACACGCTGACATGTATATAATGCGCAGACTGCTTACTTGATTTATATGTATTATTTTTCACTCAAAATGAAAGTGCCACAGAAGGGTAATAATAAATTTTCAGGGCTAAAGTGAGCTGTCGGTGGAATTTTTCCAGAAAGGTGCTACATACTGCATATGCTGTATACATTATATGTTTATTTTATAGATATATGTGTATGTAGAGAGAGAGAGAGAGAGAGAGAGAGAGAGAGAGATGTACTGTATATATACAGTATATATATATATATATATATATATATATATATATATATATATATATATATAAAATGGGATGTTCAGGTACTTCTAGCACTAACTTCAGGTGATTCTAGGGCAAATTTTGAGCTTTAAAATCTATGTATGCATGAATTAGGTAATTCTCAAAAGTTGCGGTGTTTCAGTTAATTGTGACCTGATGGGCAAGATTTACCTCGGTTAAGTAACCCATAAAATCATCATTAACTGTAGCTCCATAGCACTTGAGAATCAGACCCATGTTGATTTCGTAGTTTTTGCTCAAAATCAACCGTACGATTATTGAGGTTACTGGTGCAAGTCCCGGGACACCGTGTATACATTAATATAACTACTATAGCTGTTTCCCAGTACGGCCTATGTACCTGTATGCAAATTCGTGATTGAGGATAATATGAAACTCTATAGTTATATGTTGGAAATCCAGGAAAGATTCGGTTCAGCCTTTAAAAGGAGAAAGAAAACAATAGGTATCTGTTTTCATATACCCCTGAGTGCGGCACAAATAAACTGAGACCTGAAGCATAAAACAAAATGTTGGTATTAATTTAGTCGTGAGCTATACTCTCTGCTCACTCTGCCTATCCTCAGGTGAATAATCTAGATTTTTTTTTTTTTTTTTGCCTATCGACCATTGGGGCAGGAGCCCCTAGTCATTAAGGCAAAAAAAAAATATATATATATATATATATATATATATATATATATATACACACACACACACACATACATACATACATACACACATCCATGCATATGAACATACACACTTTCATGCACAAGTACATATATATATACAGTATATAATAATTTTTATTTTATTTTTTTGTATTTTTATTTTTATTATTTTTATTTTTTTTATTTTTAACCTTATATTACTTATAAACAAAAATACCTACTCTAAATACCCTAAAACTAATCACCTAACAGACAAATCGCTAACCTATACTAAATCCTAAGAGACAAATAACTAGACCTACACTATTGGTAAAAATGCCTCGACCAAGAGAACACCATCGACTGCAGATATGTAATGCCTCTCTACCTTACACACCTGCACTCATCACTTGGTGACTGTCAGTCGAGGCACAACCTAATGTAGGGGACATCAATATATGAAAGAGAACCAGACAAGTCGGGAAAATTTTCTTATACGTCAGCTGTCGGCCCTAATTAGTAACTTCAGGAACATGGTATAATGTATTTATATAATATGTACAAAAAGTGAAGAACCTCGCCCAACAGACCACCATCGACCGCAAGTGCCCAATACCTTTCTATATTGCACACTTGCACTCATCAACTGGTGACTGTTAGTCGAGGAACGGGGTTTAATGTAGGGGACATCAATATTGGAAACAGGTCAGTGAGAGGAGGAACTGTTTCAAATACGTCAACTTTCAACCCTAATTAATAGTACAATATATACATATTTACAGTTGATAAAAACCATAACCACACAGTAAAAAAGTCATATCACTCTGATCAGTCCGGTCTCTCTCAAGAAAGCCATCAATTTATCAGTCATAACAATGTCCTCATCACCCAGGGTGGTGGAAAGGGTGAAGGGGACGTCTACTGTGCCGCAGTAATTTATAAGTGAAGCACGTTCACGAATAAATCGCCGACAGCGCAGGATGATATGACTGATAGATAACACCGCATTACAGATGTCACAGTGCGGTGGGAATCGTCTTTCCATATATGGTTTCATGTGCGTTACAATTGTGGCATTGAGCCGTAATCGCACCAACACTTTTTCTTCTAGGCGACTGGGACGATTGGCAGTGTCCCAGTCGCCCAAGTACGGCTTACAAGTTGGAATATTTAGTCTGGTCCACTGACCTTGCCACAGAAGATTTATTGATTTCTTCCCGAGAGAGAGACTCGACCGTAGATCACAAGGAACGTCCCAAGTCTCCTCGAGCTCTACAGCCGACTTTGCAAGTAAGTCAGCCTGCTCATTGCCGTAGATACGACGATGTCCAGGCACCCAGATCAGTGTGAATGACTTGTTGCATGAATGCAGATTATTAACAATGCAGCCCTGGATCTCGTGCGAGTCAGTAGTGCAAGATGCAATTGCCTGAATGGCTGATTTCGAGTCTGAAAATATCACAAATGAGTCATGCCTAGAATTGAGAGCATAGTCTATGGCTTTGTCAATTGCAAAATGTTCGGAGGTAAGCACAGATGTATGAGTTGGCAACCGATACCTGAGGGCACATTCAGTCGACCACACACTTGCACCCACACATTCATTCGACTTGGAGCCGTCGGTGTACAAGTGGTGGGACCCCAAGTGACGAATGATGATGGTACGAAACAAGTAGTGGACCTCCGCCTCCGGCGCCTTGGCCTTTGGTGCTGGGAGCCATGTAATATCAACAGTAAAGCCGGGTGGCTCCCAAGGCGCTATATTTTTAAGCACCAACTTGTCACAGTAACTGGGGTCCACACCAAACTCCTGAGTCAGTAAGCGGAGGCGAATGGCAAGTGGCCGACGCACCCCCCGCATGAGATGGTGGTATTGACGCAGGGGAGTACAGGCCACATTGCCGATATTACTTTTCCTGTATGTTCGTATGCCATACGAAAAGGCCAGGTGGTCACGGCGAATACGGAGGGGAGGCACATTTGCCTCCACTTCCATACGAGCTACACGGGTACACTGGACGGCTCCAAGACACATTTGCAAACATTTATTCTGTAGCACATCCAATCCTTTCAGCGTGGCATCGGATGCAGAGCCATACACCTGTGCGCCATAGTCTAGCTTCGATCGAATAAGGGACTTATACACCATTAATACAGATTTTCTGTCAGCACCCCATGTAGTACCCATTAGGTACTTGAGGACATTTAACGGTTTATCACAACGAGCATGCAAAGTATTAACGTGAAGTTTAAAATTCATTCTGCCATCAAAGTGGAGAACCAAAAACTTTACAGAATTTTGAAAAGGTACCGCTTTATTATCCAAAAATAAATGCAAATCGGGGACGTTACGAGTTGTAAAAACTACAGCAGCACACTTAGGGATGGAAAACTTAAATCCCCACTGCAAGGCCCATTGGTGGACGGAGTCGGGGGCTGCTTGAATCCGCCCAGCTGAAAATTGTGCATTATGGGAGGAGTGCCATACTGCACAATCGTCAGCATAGAGCGAGTATTTAAGATTCCTGGGGATGGGAGCTGATGACAGAATATCATTGATCATAATACTAAATAAAGTAGAACTAAGCACACTTCCCTGTGGCACCCCGTTTTCCTGGATACATATATCCAATGTTACATTACGGTACAATTTGACAGAGAAAGTCCTGTCCTTTAAGATATTTGAAATTAAAATAGGCAAATTTCCTCTTAAACCATAAGCATAGAGCTTCATTAGTATACTGTGTCGCCATGTCGTCATAGGCTTTATGGATGTCCAAGAACACCCCTATCATGAATGCTTTATTGGCAAATGCCTCTGCAATACAATGCTCCAAATTCATTAAATGATCTAGTGAACTTCTGTATTTGCGAAAGCCACATTGTTGATCATTTAACAAATTCTTCGACTCTAAAACAAAAAGAAACCTATTGTTTACTATTCGTTCCATGACCTTACATAGACAAGAAGTCAACACAATAGGACGAAATGAAGTGGGATTCATAAGACGACCAGCCTCTTTGGGTATCGGTATGACGTGCGAAAAGTGCCATGAGTTTGGGAACGTTCGAGACGCCCAAATCTCATTGTACAATGCTAACATGTTAATCAGGTTGTCCTGATTAAGATGCTGGATCATACCGTACATGATGGTGTCTGGTCCAGGGCTGGTGTCTTTACAGGATATAAGGGCAAGGAGCAGTTCATCTAGTGTAAACTCTTTGTTGTACAGGGAGTCTACATCTTCTGTGGCAAAGTCAATAATCTGTAGCTCAGCCATGCGTTTATGATGTTGGAAACGCGGGTCATAATTGGTTGAGCTACTTACATGAGAAAAACTCCTGGCGAGGATGTTAGCAACGTCCACGGGCTCGTCATAGATGTTATTATTTACCTGAAGGGTGGTAACAGGGAAGTATGGGCCTTTATTATTTAATATTCTTATGGTGGACCAGACTTTACTTAATGGTGTTGTACGAGTCACCGTGGACACAAAGGACCGCCAGGAGTCACGTTTGGCCCTTCTTATTATTCTCCTTGCCTCAGCCCGTGCCTGTTTGTATGCAATAAAATTTTCCTCAGTGGGCTGACTATCAAAAATCCTGTATCTCCTATTGCGTTTTCTTAATGCTTGTCGGAAATCCGGCGTCCACCAATGTGCTCTATGCTTCACATGAACTGTAGAAGTCTTGGGAATGGCAGCCTCAGCTGCGTGTAAGATGGAAGTCGTTACATTATCGACCTTAACATCTATGGTCTCCCCAGATATATCTAAATTGGCGATCCTTGAGAAGGATCCCCAATCTGCTTTCTTATAGTTAAATTTTGGAGGTGGAGGGTCCGAAATGATGTCACGTGTATAAGAAAGACAGATGGGTAAATGATCACTTCCCAAGGAGTCGTCATAAGGGTCCCATGAGAAATCTTGATGTATACCAGGGGAGGCCAAAGATAAGTCAATGGCCGAAAAGTTACCAGTACGATCATCTACACGAGTCGCTCTACCATCGTTCAGAAGACAGAGGTTGGACTGTAGTATTAGGTCGGCTACTTGCTCCCCACTACCATTGATCCTCAAGCTACCCCATTGATAGTGGTCGGCGTTAAAATCACCCAACACTAACTTATTGTCAGGAAGATGTTCGAATAGTGAATTTAAAGCATCACTATCAATGGGGCCATGTGGAGGACAGTACAGAGAGCAAATAGACAGATACGTGTTATTAAATTTTACTCTGCACGCAACAGCTTCCAGAGTAGAATTTAGAATCACTTCCGTTTGTGGGTGTGATTTGTGTGTGTATATGGCGACTCCGTGACCTTCATATCTTCTATACGAGTGGTAGTGTCTGAACTGTGGAGGATCAGGGTGATCCTCCAGGCGCGTCTCCTGTAAACAAACAACGTCTGGCCTGCGTATTGAGAGCAAGATTGCTAGATTTTGTAACTTATTCCCAATACCTCTTCAATTCCACTGTAATACACTGAAAGTGACGGTTTAAGATTTTCGTTGGGGGCCAGTGTGCTTTGTCTTTTTCTGTTGCCCGCCGGCAGGCGAGCGACTACCGGGGGACCTATCCCGGTGCTTGTTCATGGAAACCTCCATATTTTCATCAATTACTAGGTTTCCTGACTCCCCCGAGGAAGAGCTAACCTTCCTCTCCTTCTCTGGAGAGGGAACTGGAAGAACATGAGGACGAGACTGTTTTGTGAGGATGGTCATGTTACTTTTACTAGACTTGTCAAACTTCGCTTTAGGCCGTACTGATGGAGAGGCAGCAGCAGCCTGAGAATAGGTTGAAACCTTAGGGATGTCAGTAAGAGAGTTGGAGCGGACGGGAGGCCGAGATGGAGAGGTACTGTGAGTGACAGGAGGGAGAAGGACAAGATCAGTCTGCATCTCTACAGAGCACATCACAGGACGGGACATTACTGCCGAAGCATAGGACCTATTCGGCGTGGGAGTTGCATGCAACTCCATCACCCTTTTCCTAGCTTCGTAATAGGAAATGCCCTCAGTTGCCTTCACCATGCAGACCTCCTTCTCCTTCCACTTGGGACAGTCCCTAGAGGAAGTGGAGTGAGTGCCCTTGCAGTGAAAGCAACATACCATCTCAGATGTACAATGGTCCACATCATGACCCTGGCTTGCGCACTTGCCGCACACTGGCTGGGAAGCCTGACAAGTCTTTGCACCATGCCCATACAACTGGCATTTCAGGCAACACAAAGGGTTAGGGATGTAAGGCCGAACGTGAACAATTTCATATCCAACTTTGACAGAACTGGGAAGAGACACTTTGGCAAACATCATGACAATGGTTGCTGTCTTCGTCCTTATGCCTTCTGAGTAATGAGTAATAAATCTAGCCTCAATTACGTCTTGGTGCGCCAATTCACTTACGATTTCGTCCTCACTCATCACCATGAGATCCCTGCAAGTGACAACACCCTTGCAAGAATTCATGGAGACTGGGAGTTTCGGCTCGACATCGTAACTGTGGAATTTGCGCAGTTTCAACAAATCTTTTACCTGTATCGAGTTAACTGTTTTGATTAGGAGATCTCCGTTCGCAAGTTTTTTTACTTGTTTGACTTCTCCCGCACATTGGTCATTCACCTTCTTGATAAGGAAGGGATTGAGACTGGACAGGGGAGTGGAACCTAGCGCATGGAGAGTTACATAGGTCGCATTGTCCACTGGAACGTCAAGCGGGGATCGGGTATGGCGTTCGTCCATCTGGGGGTGGTCAGTCCTGTCATGCCTACTTTCGTCAGGACCACCTCCCCCCCTGAAGGGGGGAGAGGTAGCAGGGGCGTCCGTCATAGTAACCACTCCCCCCATGAGGGGGAAGTGGGAAGGAGAAAAACAAGCAAGGGACAAAGTACCTGAGGAATACACACCTAGTCTGAGATTACCCTCTCAAACCACTCTCGGGAGGACGCGCCTGTGTGTGACTCACACCCCAGAGCGATCAGTGGGGGGTACACTCCAGAGGCGAGAAAGCAAAGGCAATCTCAGTAAACAGATACAGACACCTACTATATCTCTAATAAGGGCAGGGAGGAATGTGAACGCTAGCTAACCTAACTTTATTAAGGGAAAGTGCAAAAAAAACTATTGCCGGTGGGGCAGCCCTAGAATCTGGAGGAGAGTTCAGCACACGTCCGTCCTCTCCGCAACCATTCATCAAAAGTCCCTCATAATCTAGAGGTTCTCGTCGAACAAAGACCTGTTGTTTAAAGTTCGAAACTTTTCTGGGCTTCACGAGCAACTCATTGTAAGCCATTTGGGGGAGCCAGTGGTTGGGACGTCCAGGTCGCTGCTGGAAGACCAGAAGCTCGATTCTAGGGCCTTTCACGTTTGGGCAATGGTTGTTTCTCCCTTGTCACTGGTAATCTAGCAGTGCAATTGGGCACCGCCTGGATATCTATTTCAGTTCGAATTCCAAAGGAAGACTGCCATTAGGATAAAAAAAAAAAAAAAAAAAAAAAAAAGCTCAAATGAGTCGTACAGCCAATAAGCATCATTCCTAAGCCGTCTTTTACTAAATGCTCCTTGCGTAGTTTAACAAGTTTCTAATTACTGCCTCACCACTGAACGTACGAGTTTCAAACAGCGTGAAGTCCTAACTGTAACTTTCTTCGAGTGTATGCGGAAACTGTGGCAGTAACTATGGCTCAAGACTGTAGTCTGGTATGGAATGGTACGTTTACGTTCTTCATTATTTCATTAAATATACAGGCATATGCATAAATTTGTCTCTTCAGTGGCCCTTACTTATCCCATAATGCAGTATATTCTTTAGTACGTAGACACACAGTTCTCGACAGGATTCTTAATGCTGAATCCTCTGGCTGGTAATACTGACTGTTATTCTACTTATATTTTCTTATTTCTATTGTAATGACCACTCAGGCTCCTATGACTCACTCCAAGCGGAATAAAATTAATTCCTGTTGCCTGGAATATATTACCAGAGGTGTTCCGTACATCACCAGGTCAGTGGTGACAATTCAGTGTTAAAAATGTCAGGCTCATATAATCACTGTTATCTGAATTATATGGTCTGACTTCAGCTGCAATAGCATATGATGAAAACGCAGCTACGAGACGGTTAATATCAGTCCCTTACCTACAGTGTTTGTATTAGGTGCAGTGAGTGTATGTTAGAGACGAATCGTAGTAGCTAAAAAACATTATTCTTTAAAACTCTACAGTTCTTACCCTTTACCTCTAATATAAAAATAATCTTCAGAAGTTCTGCTTAACAGAAGTAGAATTTAGCAGTAACAGTATGATTAGCAAGGACCAACTTGCCTAGCCCAGGGCTCCTACGCTCCTGATGGGGCAACGTAGGACTGGATGATGGATGGATGGATGAATGTTATCTTAATGTGCTACCAGGATCAGTAGTTCCCCACACTTCCGTACAGGTAGTGCGGATGTAGGGTGTTACATGATACTGTACATCTGAATGTTGGATAGGTAGCAGTACGAATGACGTCACAGATGAGTATGAGAAATGTTGATATCTGACGTTCGAGGAGGATTTTGTTAATTTTAATGCTGGCGGAGTCTGTCAGCAAAACTATGCGTGCAACAGTACGATATATAATTTAAATTATGAAACTGTATTTTTTTTCTTTAGCATAGCCTGTGGTAGACTGCATTCCAACTCTTCTATGATGCACGTCCGTTTTGCCCCGTGAACTAAAATAAAACTGTATCTGACCTGCCGCTACGATCTGGAAGACGCAAGGTTCGATCTGACGTCCAATGTCGTTCTTGGCCCAGCAAAGCAGAGTGCCGTAGTCCAGCTCGGTCACCGGTGTGTAGTTCACCACGGACTCGGTGCCCTTCATCACGTACCTGTGGGCAGACAGAGCTCATGGTCGTATTACAGATTACCTAGGAGACCATAGTACCTATTCTGTGGCTTTTTTTTCTTTCTTTTGTGGCATATTACACCCTCAGTTTCTCTTGAATCTTACATATTTCTAACAGGAGCGTAGTTTGCATTAAAAAAGGGGGAATTCTGTAGAGGACTGTGCAAAATGAATCGCTGTGAAAAACTGTTACGTTTCTAAAGCTGCTTAAAATACGGCACTGAGGGTTGCTTTGTCCCTGGCATAAGAGACATTATAGTCATTCTTCCTGATCAGTTTATTTCCTACTTTACTAAACCTCTTATGTATTGCTTACAAACTATGTCGATATTAGAAACACAGCCATACAACCCAGTATCAACCATACAACCTAGTATCAAGGTTAAATGTAAAGTTGGTTACATTTGAATTTCTAAGAGTGTCAGTGTGAAGCAGAGGTCTAGATATAATTTCAAGAATCACATGTATTTGGTCATTCAACTAATTATCTAACATCCTCACTCATTCCTCAAACTGCCGCCAACAAACATATGAATATAGCAGCTCAGTCAAATTTATCAAATACCAGACCTGAGTTACAAGCTGATGCTGTCCGACTTTAAGGTGTGACCAACTGCATAAAGAAAATTACCAAGAAAGAATTGTTCCGATGACTCCCACGCCAGAGAGAATACGACCCTCACTGCCGCTTTTAAAGTGGTTTTTGATATTTTGTAACACCTCATCTTGATTGATATATTTTTCACATGACACCTTAAATCCTTTTATGTGTTATTTATGCAAAGGATGTTCGTATTACAGAAAGAGACAGGTAGCACTGCATACAAGATGTGTTACAAAGTCTCCTATAAGAATAATGAGGAAGGGCCATATCAGTCCGATGTGTTCATTGTTTTTGCTGCCATTAATAGGTTTTATTTAACCCTGAATAGACCTCTAGTAGCGAAGGGGTTAATGATACATATATCTAACCCCTGATGTTTGAAAAGACAGCTCTGTGGTGAATAAAGTCAGTTGATTGTGTGTATATATATATATATATATATATATATATATATATATATATATATATGTGTGTGTGTGTGTGTGTGTGTGTGTGTGTGTGTGCTGAAAAATACATGATCGGATTCAACGAGTAAATGTCTAACCACTGGTAACGCATTTCCATCATGTTCTTGCTACAATTAAACGAATTCATAAACCTCAGGAGAGTTCTTTTCAAGTGGAGAGTTTAGAATATAGTCTTTATTAAAACTTGGACACCTAAACTCTTTAATAAGTTTAACAAGAAGTGTCTATGGTAATTTGAACAGAATGGAGAACATGTCACTATGTTCAAGGATTTTATCACCGATGTCAAAGATGTCAGCAAGCCTCTGTTTTCAGGTCATGATGAAAACCACGATGATGATACATTTGCCTGACTTTTCTGCTTTGCCTTCTCTATTGTGGCATGCTAGCTGACCACATTTAAAATTTTCGTGTGTTCTTCCAATGCCCGGCAAAAAGTAAAGGCCTGCATACATTATGTTTTTATTTTCCTTTTTTTTATTTAAGAATAACAGGTCTCAGTAGGAGCTCCAGATGCAGATACAGGAGGCTTCGTAATATCTCTGCTAAGGCCTCTGCTGTTTATTTTCGCATATTACACCTTAGCAAAGTCTTCTGTGCTACTATATTTACTCATCGTCTGCTTCAACAACATTAAAGAGGATATTGATACGTAATGTGAAGAATATAACACTGGGCACTAGGTATTAAGAAACTTTCAAAGCCACAGAATACGATCCTCAGTGCCGAATTCTGGGTGTCATAGGAGGCTTTTCAGCGCCTACATCTCAGCGATTTATTTTGCATGTTACGTCTTACCATCCTCTTGTATATTGATGAGGCAAACTAGTCATAATAATGATAATAATAATAATAATATTAATAATAATAATAATAATAATAATAATAATAATAATAATAATAGTAGTAGTAGTAGTAGTAATAATAATAATAATAATAATACAATTTAGAAGTACATTGATGTTTAATATACAATGAAATCACTTTGGAAGGCGTTCTGTGGAGCCTTAAATGCCAATAAGAATACAATCCTGAAAGTTGGGTCTTAGGGACTGAATTGCAAACTGACATCAGTTATACATTGGAAGTTTAAAGGTCATGAATTGCAGTCGAGTTGATTTACAAGAATGCTGCATTACATTTCCCAGTATACAGCTCTCACGAGGAAAAAATACAAGTTTGCTTGAATAAACATGTTCATTCTGCCTGCCACAACTAATGGGAAAATGGTGCTTCTCTAAATATTAATAGTTTCATTTACCCGGAAATCCCCTCCAGCCATCAGGGCAAGTGGCCCGAGCGAGGGGCGACCCATACTGCTAATACCCAGCTTAGCTCGGCACAGGTAACAGGTGCTGCTCCATCCCTCCCCCTTGCAATCATTACCTGCACTTCACTCCCCCCACAACCCACTTAGACATATTATCTGTCCTTATTGCCTTTCTCCTCTTACCAGTATCATTTCCTGCCGCTCCCCTCCATCAACCAATACCCCTCATTTGTACTGTCCCTTCCCCCATCCTTCCCATCACCTACAAGTGCCTGCTCCCTCCCCTGACCTCATCCACAAATGCACTAACAAATATCGTTCACCTTCCCACACTTCATCCATCCACCAGTACTTGATCGCTCTCAGTCCACCGGCCAGTACTTGTCCTCTCCATTCATCTTTCCACCAATACCTGACCCCTCCCCTCCATCAATCCACCAATACCTACATGACCCTCCGTCCACCCACCGATAGCAACCTCACCCTCCATTCACACACAAGTACTTGCCTCCCCGCCATCCACACATTTGTACCCGCCTTTTCTCCATCCATTCACCAGTACCTATACCCCCCTCCATCCATCCACCAGTACCTGTCCTCCCTGCCTCCCTTCCGTCCACCAGTACTGCATACCTTCCCTCTACCCACCAGTACCTCCTCCCTCCCTCCAACCACGAGTACTGTCCCATACCCTCTTTCCACCACCCCCGAAGTACCCATCTCCTATCCGTCATCTCTCCAGTCATTAGCATCTACGTTCCGTCAGTATATTTGGATGTCATCGGTAGCTCTTTACACTGTCCATTAACTATATGCTAACTCTGAAGGGTCCTTAACTATCCTTCGCCAGATTTACTCCAGCATAATTACCGGTATCTCAGACATCAGTTATATATCGTTATATAATTATATTTAAATAAAAAATATAAGCGTTTGGCAATAGCTGGACCAGAATATTAGCCTTTTCCCTGCCATGAAAGGGTTAATGTTATACTAGTTACTATCACGCTGAGGCCTGGGAGACGTTCGCCACACCTGCTCGCCATCATACAAGCTTTAGCAGATACCCAACTAGAGGCCGCAGAAGCCTAACTGGGAGAACTTCACCCCCTCAGACCACCCTGACGATTATAACTCACATCATACCGTGTACAATCGATCATGGTTGGTGAAAACTATGTTTAAAATTCAAAAATTTCCTGGGTCAAATTTTCGAAAGTCAGGTGGTTTTGCCTATGGGCTTCCTTCATCCAGGTCCAAAACTCACTTTAGCTAAATATAACTGCCTGATGTTAAATAGAATATAATAAGAAAAGATTTCCCGACCTAGAGAGTTAGCCCATCATCAGTCTGGTGCTCTTGGGTCTTTTTCTTTTTTTTTATTACGATTTTGATTCCTCCAGTTCCTGTTTGCTAGATAGGAAGCATTGTCGTAGAATGTGTGTTGTGAATCTGGTGCCGTTCGTCAGTCCTTGGTCCAGAGTACTACAGCCTTTACGAAGCCCGGTTCTGGAAACGCAGCAGTCCTCCCACTTGCACACCTTCTCCATTCACCACTCGACTTCAAATACCAGACTGTCGTCGAGATATATGTGGATGGGAAGTTGTTGCATGCCGTGAAGAGTATGTATGATGGGGCTAAGGCTGCAGTGCTATGGATGGTGAACTGAGTGAATTTTTCTCTTTGAAGGTTGGGTTGAAACAGGGATGTGTCATGTCTCCATGGTTGTTCAATCTGTACATGGATGGGGTAATAAAAGAGGTACAAGGTAGGACAGTGGATGTTGGAGTGGCCCTGGTGTGAGAGGGTAGTGTTTGAAAATTCGCTGTACTGTTGTTTGCAGATGATACTGTGTTGTTGAGTGAAGACGAAGGGGAGCTGCAAGACTTGGTGGATGAGTTTGGGAGAGTGTGTAAGAAACTGAATCTAAAGGTGAATGTAGGAAAGAGTAAAGTGATGGTCTTTGAGAGAGGTGAAGACAGTGAATGTACAGTGAGGTTGGATGGTGAGGAAATGGAAAATGTGAGTACGTTTAAGTACTTGGGGAGTGTGATGGGTAAGGATGGAAGTTTGGAGGGTGAAGTGCTTGAAAGTGTACAACAAGGAAGAAAGGTTGCTGGTTCCTTGAGAGCAGCGATAAGAAACAGGGAAGTGAGCTTGGAAGTGACAAAGTTACTACATGTCAGTACTGTGATACCAACTCTAACGTATGGAAGTGAAGCTTGGACGTTGTTGGAAGGACACAAGTCAAGAGAGACAGCAGTGGAAATGAGTTATTTAAGAGGAGTCTGTGGAGTCACATGGAGAGACAGGGTGACAAATGAGGATATAAAGGAGCATTGTGGTGTGGATGTGGATGTGATAGGAAGCGTTATGAGGAACACACTGAGGTGGTTTGGCCATGTGGAGAGGATGGAGGGTGAGAGACTGACGAGGAGAGTGTATGTGACTGAGGTGGAGGGGGAGGCCGAGAATGAGATGGAGGGATGGAGTGGAGTGGTATATGAGAGAGGGGAGTGTGAGCTGGGAGCAGGGCAGTGAAATGGAGGGGGACAGGGCGACGTGGAGGCGATTTGTTTGTGGCCACCCCGTACGGGATTGAGGCGTCTGGCAATAGATAGACAGATAGAGAATGCGTGTTTTTAGATATTACAGATCTTGAAAACAAGTTTACAGGAGGGTGAATTGGGAAGAGGATTAATCAGTGACGAAAGGGAGGAGGAAGATAGCGTGGGAAGGGGTTAACAAAAAGCAAAATGCTAAAAGTGAAGATCGGGAAAGGGTCATGAACTCGTAATTTAAAAAGGGAGATGAAATATTAGCTGCAGAAATGTGAACGGTAGGGAATTTAATTTATGTCAGTTGATTTCCAGCTTAAAAACATGTGCACTGACATAAAAGAGTGCGTGAAGAATTGCCTCTCTTAGCTTATTCTATTTAGCCCTATTACCTATTCATTACTTATTTTTAAGTCCATTTAATTGTATTCAGCCTGGGAGAGACTTTTCCAGTTAGGGGGTTAGATACGGTTTACGCTTACCCCTTCACTATAAAGGATCTCCCTTAATTTGAACAATATCGTGCGGAGGTAGTAAGAGTATACTAATACCATACGTCACTTGGAATGAGTGGTGCAGAGGTACAGTAGCAGCATGGTTGACATGCTGAGTACGAAACTATTGACACAAGCCTCTTCCGCGTGATTAAAGTTTTGTTATTCATTGTATTCTTTCAATTTAACCTCTACATAAAGAATTAATCAACGCCTCATAGCCTGCAAAACATCGTCTTTACAAAGAAGCTTTATAGAAAAGCTGACAAATTCATTTATAATCTGTTCACGTTGAGATGCTATGCTACACTATGTTTGAAAGACTGGAGGTGTAAGTACTGAGAAGGTCTGAGGGAGACTGTTCCACAGCTAACTAGATCTACATACCCTAACTTACAGGAAGACAGGCCAAAAGCAGAGTTGAAATCCACATCTCTCCAAACTTACCCAAACCGACCAAGCATACCAAAGTAAGCCAGTGTTTTAGAATAACTTAACATATCTCGAAATCTGTGTCTTAGAGCAAACCTCAAGGATCCTGACACCCTTCAGAAACCATCCCATCAGATCTCAGCTTCCACTACACATTCCCAAGGGTAAACACAATTTTTTTAATTTCACAACTTACTGTACTTAACACCAATTTTTTAAATTTCACAACTTACTGTACTTAACTTACACTCTGACGACAGAAAAGTCTCCAGTGTGACCATGTGGCGTGCTGGGTGCTGGATTGACAGAGAAGCAAATTGATTCTCAGTAAATGAGGAACTCAGTAACTTAATGACAAAGGCGTTTCAAGGTCCGGCTTATAGGAATATCCTTCAAAAAAGAAGGAGGGGAATAACTGACGGGGTTTAGCACCCTTCAGACTTTGAGTCATAATAGAATACAGACAATAAAACCTTTCTCCGCCTGTACAAGTATCTACAGTATATTCACGCAAACTCTCACCCTTCTATCTTGAAAACCTTAACAGCGTATAACAGACAGATAGAAGAAAGGCAGCTGGGCAAACAATGCGAATTACTATAAAAAGAGGGGAAAAATATTGTTGTTCAACGAATTTTTAATATAAAAAGCAATGCCTTTCTTTTTCTAGTAGCGCTCAGTATTCAGAAACTATTGCCTTATACGTCATGCAATAGTATGCGACAGTACCAAAAATTATATAAGAATCCCATTTTTTTATTTAAAAAAAAAAAAATACCCACAGTACTTCGTCATTGCTGCATCGAGTCTCTTGTTATGAAGTGTCAATACTGATACAAATACAGAAGGTTGGATTTTTTTTCCGCTCGTTTGTGATCGTAAGTAGCTATTGTGTTAGAATAATGGTGGGATGTTGTGGCAGGAGGAGTGAGGGACGATATCCGTAAATCAGGCACACTGCTGTGATAACAGAGTTTAGCCAGATGAAAAGTGGTCTTGGTAATATATGTTCTTCTGATATATGTATATATGTGTGTGCCGCTATTTGTCATTCGTATATTTCTTCAAATGTCCCTTCAAACCGGGTACAATGGGGTCTTGGACAGACATTCCTGGGCGCATTTTCTTTCATTTATTTTGATTTATCAACGTCTTTCAAAATTATTTTAGGGGGTAAAATGTCAAAACCAAAAACACACAAATTTGGCAAGCCTTAAATTTTTGTTTGTTCCTTAATCATCATTACAGTTTGCACAGAAATATGTCAGTGTTCCGTATCTGTATGGGGACCACCGTGCAATCCCGATGAAATGTTGACAGTCTTGAGGTGTTGGCATTTTATCTCTCAGTTTACACTTTTAACTGTAGCCTTGTTGGAAGCAACAATATTCTGAACAATCGATTGTGATTTTTACCGAAAGAAAGACTGTATCAACGTCTCTCGTTTAGTTAACTGCCATCTGTCAAGTGGAATGTTATTTTCTAGTAAGTGGCCCAATCCCATCCTCTCATTTTGTCCAGTGCTTATACTATTGCCTGTGAAACATGAAGTGTCGATTCCACCGATTGCTCTTGCATGGGTAGTTGAAGATGGCACCAAGGTGAACAGTGACATTAGAAACTTCGCTTCCGATGCCCTTGGACTTCAAGTCCAACCTGCAGCTGCACTGCTTGCGTCGTCTTCTGCTACACAGCATGCTTAGTGTACATGTCAGTTGATTGATGGCAAGAAATTTAGAGATAAATCGAAATAATCTTCATCTGACTGACACTTGCGTAAGCTGTTATTACATCTCTAGTATGATGTTGATAATCTCTCTCTCTCTCTCTCTCTCTCTCTCTCTCTCTCTCTCTCTCTCTCTCTCTCTCTCTCTCTCTCTCTCTCTCTCTCTCTCTCTCTCTCTCTTGGTGTGTGTGTGTGTGTGTGTGTGTGTGTGTGTGTGTGTGTGTGTGTGTGTGTGTGTGTGTGTGTGCGTGTGCGTATGTACGTATGTATTGCTGCTTTGACTTTTCATGTTTTTGGTGGAAGTGACAGCTTTTGTGAAGAATTGATAAAGCTTTCCTTGCAGTAAAAATATATTCAAATGCTCTAGGTTGTTATTGTGCTAGCCCAGTCTGTCTAATCGAGCATACCCATCGGCCCAAATCCAATAACTATCCCTGCAGGGCAGTCCCGAGCATTAGAGGCACTAATGTCGGGGTTTGCTTCCTGGGTGGATGCTGCATCTGGGTCTCTATCCAGTTAACAGGGGCACCATAGTAGGCTCCACGCCACCCGTTATTTGGCTACATGGTTACCACCCAGCGTTGTAAATGATTTCCTTAATTACAGGAAACTATTAGGCTTGTCGCTCAGTGTAGATCCACCTGAAGTTGTAAAAAGAGTAATTATGCTAATAATAGAAAGGATGAGAGAAATAGGAAGGGCGGAGGACAGATACAAAACAAAGTAGAAGCCTCCCCAAGGGAAGAATCACACCAGCCGCCAGGCGATACGTATCTAGAGCGGCTGGAAATATAACCTTGACCTTGACCTACTTTCACCAATTTCGTACTCGCAAGAGATTTTCACACCTACTACACACCTGTACAATTGTATGATGATATCTTGAGCGGTTGCGAAGTTATCGCGGTAACAGACACACAGACCTTGACTACTTCCACCAATATAGAACTCGTGATCGATTTTTTGTTCCTACTGCACACCTATAAAATTTTGTGATGATATCTTGAGCGGTTGCGAAATTATCGTGCTAACACACATACACACACACAGGCAGACAAACTGAAAACAATACCAGCTTTGCTACCGCGTCTGGTAAAATAATAGACTTACGAAGGAAGGAGTAGACCGCACTACATCGAGTGAGTGGATGATGGGCATTCCCACCTACCGCCAGTGCTCTCAGTAAATGCAGTTATGCAGGGTTTCTAGTATAGAATTTGAAAAATAAAACATGTTATGGCTCTTAATAAATAAGGGAATGCAAGTAATAAGTCTTACAGGGAAAGCAGAAACTTATATGCATGATAATGGTAAACCATATAGTGCCATTGCGTGCGTGCGTGTGTGTGTGTGTGTGTGTGTGTGTGTGTGTGTGTGTGTGTGTGTGTGTCGCCACTTAGGCTACCAGGGCTTGTTTTTTTTTTTTCTTCCTGCTGCAAGATGAATAAGCTAAACATGGATGGTGTTGTAAGGGAGGTGAATGCAAGAGTTTTAGGTGGAGGTCTGAGTCTGGTGAATGTTGATGGTGGAGAGCGGAATCCGAAGCAGCTGCTGTTTGCAGATGATACTGCACTGGTGGCTGATTCAGAGGAGAGATTGAGACAGTTGGTAGAGGAGTTTGGAAGGATGTGTGAAAGGAGGAAATTGAAAGTAAGTGAGAATAAGAGTAAAGTGATGAAGTGTACGAGGTTGATAGATGGTAGGGGGATGAATATAATTTTGAATGGCGAGTTGCTTGAGGAGGTAGAGTGTTTTAAATATCTAGGGTCACATGTTGCTGTGGATGGAAGAATAGATGCAGAAGTGAATTTTAGAATAAATGAAGTAGGAAAGGTGCTGGGAGGAATGAAAAAAGTGTTTAGATGTCGTTCGCTTAGAATGGATGTAAAGAGAAGGCTGTATGAGGGTGTTGTGGTACCGACTGCGTTATATGGGGCTGAAACATGAAATATGGGTGTAGCAGAGAGGAAAAGTTCTAATGTAATGGAGATGAGGTGTCTGAGAAGTATGTGTGGAGTGACGCGTATGGATCGAGTGCGAAATGATGAAGTGCGAAGGAGAACTGGAGTTGTTCGGGAGATGGCTGGTAGAGTTGAGCAGTGGGTGTTGCGATGGTTTGGGCATATGGAGAGAATGGATAATGAGCGATTGGTGAAAAAGATAACTAGATCTGATGTGAGAGGTGTAAGGCTGAGAGGAAGACCACGAATAGGATGGATGGACAGTGTGAAGAGAGCGTTGGATGCGAGAGGGATGTCTGTTGAGCAAGGAAGAGTGGCTGTGCGTGACAGAAATAAATGGAGTGAAATTGTGAATGAATAAGTGATGACGCAGCCCTGAGGGGATATTCTCCCGCATTTGGTCTGATCAGCTAGTCAGGTCAGGTGTAGGTAAGGGGATGGGTCTGTTGTGATGTGGCAGAGGTAAACCAGCTCTGCTGTCGGGCCTTGCTGCGGATGTCACTGATTCCACTGCGCAGTTGACCCTTGTGCGGTGTGGTGCGGTGAGGATCTGTCCGTTCTCCGCTTTGTGGCTAAGATGCGAATGAATGTGTTTGAATGGATGAGTAAATGAGAAGTGTGTCGTCCTGTCTCGGCTACCTCCCTTTCCTTGGGGGAAGCAGCCTAGGTATATAGATAGATAGTCAAAAATGAAACATCTGTTGCTGCAGAACCATATATCTTTACCTGGTGAACCTAGCTCTGTTTTTTTTCTTTGCTCTGAATGACTTCTATTGACAGGGTAGTAAGGGAGAAGCACCAAGATGGAACACACCCTCTGTTGGTTTACTGTAATGGTAGCTACCCGGTAAAATGCTAACGTTACATTCAGGACCTCAGTTACACTGTTGGGAGAACAGGGACAGGATGGCTAAAAACTGCGTCCAAAAATTTCAGCACAAAAACAGATTTGGGCTCTTCCTGCTGCAAGATGAATAAGCTAAACAATGCACCAGCAGTTCCTGCATCCAAGGATGAAATGTAGTACAGGAGTGGAAGGACTGAGATTTCGCAGCTGACAGTGTGAGCAAACAAGGTACCACAGGCAGCATATACCTGTTAGTCAGAATACTGACAATGTGAACAAGAAAGGCACCACAGACAGCATATACATATTAGAGTATTGACAATGTGAGCAACAGATCATATTCTGTCTTGTCATTTCCCTCAACCCCTCATTCCTCTCGTATCATCCTAAACAGATTCCCTTATCTCTAACTTTTTACTGAATGCTTTTATCACACGACTCATACCCACGAGGATTTCACACTTTCCTTCCTCTACACAGCCATTTTTTTCTGCTTAATTCAAATTCTTGTCCCCACCTCCCATTCAGTATTAAACTTCCACAGACTTCCCTCTTCACAGCCCTCTGATATTAAAAACTTTCGCTCCAATGGAATCCCTTCCCTCCATTTCAAGCACAGTCCCTTCTCTCCTTTCATATTGCACTCTCACACACCTCTCCTTCTCACTATGGTTTCCCCTTTTTTCCTTTATAATCCTTCCCTTACCACTCCACTATAATTCCTCTCCTCTTATCCTGAACACTATATCCTTTCTCTCTTTTCTCTTCACACTGCAATGCCTCTCCCTCATCCTTTCTACAACCATCCCACTTTCCCTTCATAATCTCTTCCTTCCATTTCCTATTCCTTCTGCTTCCAGTCGTCATCCTTTCCTTCCTTTCGTAATCATTCTACTTTTTTCCCATCGTGATTCTTCCCCTCTCATCGCATTACAGTCCCCCAGTTCCTTCCCAGTGTAATCCTCCCCTCCCGTTACATTCCTGTTCCCTGTCCTTACCCATGTCTTCCATTCCCTTTTTTCTGAGTACATCACCTCACTTTCCCTCTATTATTCCTCCCCTCCGAAATCAATCATTGTCCCTTCTTACCCTAAGCCCTTTCCTCCCTTTCCAGCACAATCATATAACAATTCATTTGAGTTCTCCCTTACTCCCTTCCCCCCCTACCCCTCCCATCGTCAAGCCACCCTTCCCTCCATAATCCCTCCCTTCCTTTCCCTCTTCCTCTCCTTACCTTGCGGCACAGCATGTCTACCTCCTACACATTTCATTCCCTCTTCATTTTCTCATCATCACCTGTCCTTAGAGACGACAACTTGGTGATTTTATTGCTAGAACCGAGATATGCTGTTCCATTTAGCAACACATTATTTTGGATTTTTTATTCCATATTCTCCAAGCATTTCATAAGGTTATATCATTCGATACTATTATCTTATTCTATTTACCCACACTTTCTTGTGCGTAGTGTGTGACTGGCAAGGAAACCACCCAACAGCAATTCCCACATACTGTAAAATGTAACCGTGGATTTAGAAATTTAGGTCACATAGGCTATACATAGTTCAAAGCGCTAATACAATGATGCGAAGAGACTTCGCTCAAGGGTCTCTCGCCTCTCGGTCGGGCTGGGAATCAAACTTGGCACTTCTCGGTTGCAGACCGAGAGTGCTTTCAGTCAGAGGACTGCCACCCCATTTTGCTAAGCGAGTTTTCAACACTTTTCTGGGACAGAAACTGACTTTCACCACCTGGCCACCCACTCACCTGTCCTCAGGAACCTTGACGGCCTCGGCTGTGTTGTTGAATGACCAGCTGAACTCCACGACGGGTGGGTTGGCGAGGACATTGCAAGATATGCGAGCATTTTCGTGCTTGGCCACGCTGTGCTGCGACGCTTTGCTGCTGGCACACACCGGGGCGTCTGTTGGGGAAGCAGGGGCAAGCGTCAGGTGTGAAGGCAGGGAATGATGGCAGAAGTGGACTCGAAGAAAGCAGCTGTTTTCATTAATGTTCCTGGTATCACATGGGTGTCTGGTAGGGGAGGTAAGGAGAAGCGTCAGGTGTGGAGACAATTGAAGATGTCAGGTGTGGAGGCAGGTGACGGCGCAATGTACATTTGGACAGAAGAGACCGAAATAAGGTAGAAAGTAAGTCTTCATCAGACAAGACCAGAATTTGAGTGGGTGCCAAAGAGGGACAGCTTCATGAGTTGGCATCGATACATTTGTGCGATGATGCTCGTTTATATAAACGTCCCTCGGCTCCCTCCCTACTCCCCCTTGAATGGACAATTGTGGGCTGCAGGTGAGTGACATTTTCAGTCTGCAGTCCACTGGGTTTACAGTCAGATGAGCTTGAGGTTATATCTACTGCAACTACTACTACTACTGCTGCTGCTGTTGGTGTTGCTGCTGCTACTAGTATGATCTAAGTGAGCGGAGGATGGGGTGAGGTGTAGGTCCAGGAAATAAGGAAAGAGAAAGCACGGAAGAGTGAGAAGTATCTCTTCGTTCTTTGGTAAATGGGCCACCAATCGGTTCCCGGGATTCTGACCATATTATTAAGAGTCAGAGTGCGAAGGAATGGGCTAGCCTTTACTTCATGAAGGCCTATTTTCTAGAAGGTGTAAGGATAGGACATGGTTAAACTACATTCCATTGTAACTTAGTTTTCAACTTGGAAGCAAAGTCAAACTTTGCATACAAACGTGAGAAATTGGGGCTCTGCCTACCCTTTTGTGCTGGTAATTTTCAACACTTTTCACCGGACCTAATAAGAAGATTTAAGTCAA
>NC_136994.1:6166227-6373727 GCF_032717465.1 Coenobita brevimanus | reverse complement strand
TGGAGGGGGATAGATTAATAATGATCTTGACCAAGCTATTCAATAAGATATGGGTGACGGGGTTACTACCATCAGTTTGGAAGAATGGTGTAATTGTTAAAGTTCCGAAGAAGGGAAACCTTAGTGAATGTGGTAATTGGAGGGGAATCTCTTTGTCACCGATAGCTTTGAAAGTTTTCAGTAGAGTGTTGTTAAATAGGTTGGAGCCGGTGGTTGAGGGTATTCTGAGGGATGAACAGGCTGGTTTTAGAAAGGGACGTGGTTGCAATGATCAGATCTTTATAGTTAGGCATTTGATGCAGCAAGTTAATGAAATGAGAGTACCGTTAAGTCTTTGTTTTGTTGATTTTGAAAAGGCTTTTGATAGTGTTTCGAGAGAGACTATGGGGAAGATCATGAGACATTATGGAATACCAGAGGAGTTTGTGAGGGTCATTATGAACATGCATGAGGACACATTTTGTAAAGTGATGGTTGATGGTTGTCTGAGTGATTCGTTTGAAGTCAAGTCCGGAGTAATTCAAGGTGGTGTTCTATCGCCTTTACTATTTATATTGGTCATTGATTACATTATGAAACGCGTTGGAGCAGAAACCGGTGCAGGTATACTTTGGGAGAGAACAGGAAACTTTTGGATTTAGATTATGCAGATGATATAGTTTTGATTTGTGATGGGCCAGAAGAGATGCAGAGAGTGTTGGACTGTTTGGTGAGTGAAGGTCGCAAGGTGGGTTTGGTTATTAATTGTGGAAAAACTGAAATAATCAATATGAATATGGAAAATGCGCAGGAATGTGTAATTGGAGGTATGGTTGTAAAGCAAGTTGATAGGTTTAAATATTTAGGTACTTATTTAGCCAAGGATGGTTCTTTGAACTTTGAATTCGAGGAAAGGTTAAAGAAGGCTAATCAGGCAATGGGAATGCTTAAAAATATTTGGAATAATAACAATTTCTCTGTGCATACAAAAATCAAACTTTATAAGGTAATGGTTAGGAGTATCTTAATTTATGGACACGAGTCTTGGTACAGCACAGTGACTATGGAAAATAAATTCTTGGTGTTTGAAAATAAAGCACTTAGAAGAATATTAGGAGTTAAGTGGTGGGAAAGGATACCAAATAGTAGAATTAGAGAAATAACGGGAGTGCAGCCGATCGATGAATATGTTAGATTCTCACGATGGAAGTGGCTAGGACATGTGTATAGGAGACAAGGAATAGTACGAGGTACACCAGGGTGGGTGGCACTTGGTAGGAGAGGTAGAGGAAGGCCAAAAGAGACGTGGGTGAGGACAATGAGACGGGAAGCTGGAGATGAGTGTTGGGGTGATCTTGAGGAGTTAGCACAAGATAGGATGTGGTGGTATGAGTTCATCGAGGCCCTATGCATCCCCGAGGGTGCCACAGGAAATGATTGATATCACAGGGTGGATAGACAAGGATTGTGGAAAGCATTAAGAATATATGGAGTAGATGGAATGTTGCTGATTACCGTGAAGAGTATGTATGAGGGTGCTAAGGCTGCAGTGCGTATGGATACTGAACTGAGTGAATTTATCTGTTTGAAGATTGGATTGAAACAGGGATGTGTCATGTCTCCATGGTTGTTCAATCTGTACATGGATGGGGTAATAAAAGAGGTACAAGGTAGGGCAGTGGATGCTGGAGTGACCCTGATGAGAGAGGGCAGTGTCTGGAAACTTCCTGTACTGTTGTTTGCAGATGATACTGTGTTGTTAAGTGAAGACGAAGAGGAGCTGCAAGGCTTGGTGAATGAGTGTGGGAGAGTGTGTAGGAAACGGAATCTAGAGGTGAATGTAGGGAAGAGTAAAGTTATGGTCTTCAAGAGATGTTAAGTCAGTGAATGTACAGAGGTTGGATGAGGAGCAAATGGAAAATATGAATATGTTAAGCACGTGGGTAGTGTGATGAGTATAGATGGAAATTTAGAGGGCGAAGTGCTTGATACGGTACAAGAAGGAAGAAAGGTTGCTGGTTCCTTGAACGCAAGGATAAGAAACAGGGAAGTGAGCATGGAAGTGACAAAGTTACAACATGACAATATTTTGATACCAACTCTAACGTATGGAAGTGATGCTTGGACCTTGTTGGAGGGACAGAAGGCAAGAGTGAGAGCAGTGGAAATGGGTTATTTGAGAGGAGCCTGTGTAGTCGCATGGAGAGACAGACTCACAATTGAGAAAGGGAAGGAGCGTTGTGGTGTGGATGTGGATGTGATAGGACGAGTTAGGAGAAACACAGTGAGGTGGTTTGGCCATGTGGAGAGGATGGAGAGCGAGAGACTGGCGAGGAGAGTGTATGTGAGTAAGGTGGAGGGGGGGATAAGGAGGGGGAGGCCAATGATAAGATGAAGGGATGGTGTGGAGAGGTATATGAGAGAGGGGGGCGTGAGCTGGGAGCAGGCAGTGAAATGGCGGGAAACAGGGTGACATGGAGGCGATTTGTTTCGGGCACCCCTTACGGGATTAACGCGCCTGGCAAATATATATATATATATATATATATATATATATATATATATAAAACATATTTCGTCATAATTTGTCATGGTGTTCTCAATAACGATATGGAGAGAAAGATAATATATAAAGTATTATATATATATATATATATATATATATATATATATATATATATATATATATATATATATATATATATATATATATTGTGTGTGTGTGTGTGTGTGTGTGTGTGTGTGTTAGAGGACAATTTTAGTTATTGCTAGGCGATATTTAATCGAGTAAGCTAAAATAGCATCAGACAGTCGGTTCGATGAGGCCACGCACAGCGCAAAACTCTGTTATTCTGGAGACCATGATAGAAGAGGTTATGAAAGAATAATATGTGTTACTGAAAGTAGCTTTTCGAAATTAGCCACCGTATTTCTGAAGACACCTGAAAAGCGCTATACTGAGCACCAAAGTGAGTTTTCTCGGAAATTGTTAAAGCTAAGATAGACCTAGCCACGAAGCTGGAAAGTATATGGGATTGTATTAAGGACTGCGCAAGTACATTTTCTCGAAACTTGTAAACACATTCCTGAACAACCCAAGAAGCCTCCAACTGAGCACCAAAACCGAGTTTTCTAAGAAATTATTAAGTCCATAGTGGACCTACGCACTTCGTCTGAAAGCTTATGGAACAGTCATCGATATTCCTTAACTGGCGTTTTTAAATTTCGGCATTATACAGCTCACACACACACACACACACACACACACACACACACACACACACACACACAGCCAAATTTAGCAATAAACTGGGTTACATCGGAAATTATCCCAACCCACTGCAGACCTAATCAGAGCAATGGAAAGCTTTTAGATAAGTGGTATGTGATACTTACGTGGGTTTTCTCATTTTTCGCCACCATGCTGCTCAGGTCCCCCAAAGCGACAAATGCAGAATCATAGAGCACCACCCTACAGACGGGTTATCTAGGACGGATATTATTCCTGCAGTATTCCTCAATAGTTAGTTGCCCCAAACCTCCTCGTTCTAGACCAGTCGGGGTGACCAGATGGCACTCTGACTGGGCAGACTGGGTTGGATTTAGAAATGATCTTGCTGATATTCTATGCCAGTCTTTCTTCTCCAGTGGCATCAGTTATACCCAGTCCCATGTTAACGATTTAATACAAGCTGGTATGGAATATACAGTGAGGTTGGATGGTGAGGATATGGAGAATGTGAGTGTATTCAAGTACTTGGGTAGTTTGATGAGTTAGGATGGAACTTTGGGGGATGAAGTGCGTGAAAGGGTACAGCAGGGAAGGAAGGTTGTTGGTTCACTGAAAGCAGCGATGAGAAATAGGGAGGTAAGTATGGAAGTTAAGAAGTCACTGCATGATAGTATTGTGATTCCTACCCTGACGTATGGAAGCGAGGCGTGGACCTTGCAAGAGGGGAACAAGTCAAGAGTGAGAGCAGTGGAAATGAGTTACTTGAGAGGAGCATGTGGAGTGACATGGAGGGACAGGTTGACGAATGAAGAAGTGAAGGAACGTTGTGGGGTGGATGTGGATGTGGTTGAGATTAGGAGAAATACACTGAGGTGGTTTGGACATGTGGAGAGAATGGAGAATGAAAGACTAAGAGGGTGTATGTAGGTGAGGTGGAGGAAGGGAGAGGGAGGGGTAGACCGAGGATGAGGTGGAGGGATGGAGTTGAGAGGTATATGAGGGAGGGGGGGTGAGTTGGGGGGAGGGGGGTGACAGAGCGACTTGGAGGCGTTTTGTCTGCGGCCACCCTATGCGGGATTAGGGCGTCGGGCTATAGATAGATAGATAGACAGATGGTATGGAATTGTTCATACCCAGTTAACAGTTCACTAAAAGATCGGACTCCCCAAAATGGTTTGACAGCAATTGTGCCAGTGTAATGACCCAAAAGTCCTTAGCACATAATTTTTACTTATAATCAAAATCATATGAATCACTCAGTATATTTAAAATTGCAAGATACCAAGCAAAAGCAGTCATAATTTAATCTCGCTAAATCAAACTTATTTCACAACCAAGCAAAGAAACTATTAAATAATCCTTATGACAACAGACTATTCTGAGCAACTCTCAAGACTTTCAATAATAACTTTAACAAGTCATCACCCATTCCCCCACTAAAATCTTTTGACGGTAGCATTATAGATGACCCGCGTGATAAAGCAAACATCCCAGCCAGAATATTTGCCAGAAATTCTACCATAGAGGAAGTCAGCCAGGACGTCCATGCACTACAACTCTCCAGAAACAACTTCACTTAAGATGCAGACTAGATATGTAAAATCCATTCTAGACAATTTACCAACCAACAAGGTTCCAGGTCCAGAAGAATTCCTCCAACTGTTTTGAATAAGTATTCCCCAGAACTTGCTGCTGTTCAAGGTAAATTATTCAGACTATGCATATGTACTTCTTCTTTCCCTAATTCTTGGAAAGAAGTCAGTATCTACCCAGTTCCAAAGAAAGGAAGTTCTTCTGACCCCTCTTTTTACAGACCAATAGCTATTGCATCTTTTCTTGTTATAGGAATTTGAGATGATATTAATAAGCACTGTGTTAAACATCTTGATTCCAACAACTTAATCGGTGATAGTATGGTACTCTCCTCGAAAGATCCACTATTGATATACTAAATCTCCTGACTCATACCATTCATCAATCAATTGACCAACATGGAGAAATCCATGCAGTAGCCCTTCATATTTCTAAAGGTTTTGATAGAGTGTTGTGCCGTTCCCTGCCATCCAAACTCCCTGCTATGGCCTATCATTTTTTGTTCCTCTGAGTCCTCATATCTTAGCGACAGATAGATAGGAGTAAAATTATACGATATATATTCCAATATCCACTCGATTAATGCCGGCGTGCCACAAGGATCAGTTTTGGCCCCAACCCTATTCCTAATTCACATTGCTGATCTCTTATCTGTCATCCATAATCCCATTCATTCCTATGCAGGTGACTCAACGCTTCACAGCTCATTCACACTTTCGCAAAGTTTAATATCTCTAACTCACAACTCAGTACAGCCATCTCCATAAATCGAGACCTATCTAAGATCTTTTTTTTTATATATATAAATAACAGAACGGAAGAAGGAAAAACAAATGAGTAAAAATAAATAATCCATACACCAGATTACTGGTGTTCTCTGTTCATAAAATATGTAACAGTTAGACTTGAACAATGTGGGTTGAAATTTGGAGGAAAACAACTCTGGGGAAGCGAGTTCCAGAGAGATGCAGTTCGGGGAATGAAAGAATTCTGATAGGCAGAAGTTCTGCAATATGGCTGAGTGACATTCCAGTCATGAGCGCTACCAGATGCCCTTGTAGCACAAGGGAAGGCATGGAGAGGTGGCACCATGGATGCAACTTCGTCTGAGCATTTCCCAAAAAAATATCCAAAATAGTGCAAGGGAGGCAACATTCCTTCTTACTTGCAGGGGAGGTAGTTTATATGTAATGGCAGGGTTGTTAATGATTCTAACAGCTTTATTCAGAATTTTGTCTAGTTGTCTTAATGCAACCTCTCCACAACCATTCCACAAGGGTAAGCAATATTTAAGATGAGAGCGCACATGACTCTTATAAATTATAGCTAACTGCTCATCGGTGAAGAAGTTACGGACTCTGTACAATAATCTAAGTTTCTTTGAGGTGGTTTTGGCAAGCGATCTGACATGAGAGGTCCACCTGAGGGCACTGTTAAGTGAGACACCAAGAATTTCAATACTTTTGGAGATGGGAATATAAGTAACACTGAAGGTAATGTACGAATCTGGCAATATCTGTCTATTAGTAAACTGTATATATTTAGTTTTACTAGCATTAAAAGAGACAAGGTTGTTTTGTCCCCATTCACTGATTGTAGATAGATCTTGATTTATGGAGATGGCTGTACTGAGTTGAGAGGTAGAGATATTAGACTTTGTAAATGGATGTCTGAGTGTGAATGAACTATGTAGTGTTGAGTCATCTGCATATGAGTGAATGGGATTGTGGGTGACAGATAAGATATCATCAATATGAACCAGAATTAGAGTTGGCGCCAGAACTGATCCCTGCGGCACGACGGCGTTAATTGAGTGGAAATTGGAATATACATCATCTACTTTTACTCTTACTTTCCTGTCACTAAGATATGAAGAAATCAAAGGAACAAAAGACGTTAGTCCATAGCCAGGGAGTTTGGACAGCAGGGAACGGTGCCATACTCTGTCGAAAGCTTTAGAAATATCAAGAGCTACTGCATGAGTTTCTCCAAAAAGATCAATTGATTGATGGATGGTATGAGTTAAGAGATTGAGTATGTCAATGGTGGATCTTTCGTGGCGAAAACCTTATTGTCAATCACAAATTAAGTTGTTGGATTCAAGATGTTTAACAATGTGCTTATTAATTAAAGTTACAAATGTCAGAATGGGGACAAAATAATATTGTATCTTTTAACGCTAGGAAAACCAAATATATACAATTTACTAATAGACAGATATTGCCTTATTCCTATTTTACGTTCAGTGTTACTTATATTCCTACCTTTAAACGTACAAATCTCAGAATGGGGACAAAATAATATTGTATCTTTTAACGCTAGGAAAACCAAATATATACAATTTACTAATAGACAGATATTGCCTTATTCCTATTTTACGTTCAGTGTTACTTATATTCCTACCTTTAAACGTACTGAAATTCTCGGTGTTTCACTTAACAATGCCATCAAATGGATCTCTCATGTTAGATCACATGCTAAAATCGCTTCAAAGAAATTTAAATTAATGTACAGAGTCCGTAACTTCTTCAGTGACGAACAGTTAGCTATAATTTACAAGAGCCATGTGCGTGCTGATCAGCAATATTGCTCACCCTTGTGGAATGGATGTGTAGAGGTTGCACTAAAACAAATGGACAAAATTCAGAACAAAGGTTTAAGAATTTTTAATAACCCCTCTATTACAAAAGAACTACCTCCTCTACAAGTAAGAAGGAATGTTACCTCCTTGCATTATATCACATATAGTATTATGACAAGTGCTCAGACGAAGTTGAATCCATTGTGCCACCTCTCCGCGAATTCTCCTCCGCTACCCGAGCATCTGGTAGCGCTCATGATTGGACTGTCACACTGCCATATTGCAGAACTTCAGCCTATCAGAATTCTTAAATTCCTCGAACTGCATCTCTTTGGAACTTGCCTCCCCAGAGTGGTTTCCTCACAAATCTACGGCTGTTTAAGTCCAACTTTTACAGATTTTTATGAAAGTAGGACACCTGTAACCAGGTGCATGAATTATTATTTTTTTATTCTTTTGTATTTCCCACTTCTGTTTGGTTATTCTAGAAAGAAAAATTCTTGTCACTCTTCGCAAAATTTAGGGTAATTAAAATTTGGACCTGCAGTTCTGTATGGCAGGGTGGTTGGTTATATTAACTGGGCCTGAGACAGAGAGAGAGAGAGAGAGAGAGAGAGAGAGAGAGAGAGAGAGAGAGAGACGCAGGAATTAGTAAGTTGAAGGGAGACTGCAGGATGTGTTATAATTTAGGAATTAACTCTTTTCCTGTGATTATCTTTTTTTTACGTTATTGTTGCCATGACCATACATTTTAACTCAGGTCAGATATCAAACAGTGAAGGAGTTATTAATGGCTACTGTTGACCTCTGCATTTCGAAAAGCTTGTCCAAAGTTAAAATTCTCTGGAGGTGGTAAAAAGATAAGTTATGTCCTTGAACTGAAAGAGTGATTAAAAGAAGAATGTGAACGGGTTTATGACAGAAATTCGTGGCTGTGGAGGGGGTAGCTTAGCACAGTTTAGCTAAGAGTTCTGTTGTCATCGGAGATACGAATACAAGTGAATGCTGTCTTCCTAACATTTCCGCTCATATACGTTACTGATTTGGAGAAAGAGCAGCGCGATGAAAAAGTACAGGGTAATATGAAGGCAACTGGCTTGTTGCCACCTCTCATGGCATTATGGCGTCTGGTTATTGATAAACAGAAAACACTTCATTATACAGTGAATTATCATTTAAAAGTAACCATTTGAAGGAGTTTGTATGCTGTCACACGAAATGAGAAGCAGATATAATAGCCGTAATAACCAGAACTCTTTACCGAAAGCAATTCTCAAAACATCCCTCCAGCTCAGAGCTTTCATTTAATGCCAGCGGCGACGGTCACTTGTTCTGAATGACATCCTTAACTCCTGTCAGAATTCTTGCAGCTAAAATTTATAATACTGCATAAGTCACTTCTCGGGAAGGAGGGGTTGTATACTGCTTTTATCAACCCTTTCAATACGAATAGTCTCCATAGGTAAATAAAAAAAAATGGTCCGTTGGTTTCAAAAATTAAATTAAAAATACTTTCACTGCCAAACATCACTCTGAACTTGAATCGAATCGTTGGGAATTATTAACAATATGCCGCAATAATGTTCTCGTAGTAGTAGTAATTGTTGAGGTGCCCGCAGTGTCACTGAGGCGAAACACCAGAGCAACGGAGGAAACAGATCGCCATCAGGAGGTCGGAGGAGACTGACACCCTAGCCACTGCACTTCAAGTGAGTGAGGTGCCCCGCGACAGCAGCAGCGCTGAGGCATCACCCTCCACCGGAAGGAGATAGTTGGGATGATTTGGCTCCCAGGAGATCCCCAGGGAGGTGGTGCCACCATGAAGAGGCGGCCCATCACTATGATCTTCATGATTTTGCCATTTTTCAGTGATGGTTCCTTCATAGACGTTCCGTGAAAGTCATACGAAAGGTAATATCGCTACTCTTGACACTTTTCCAGAACTGAAGGTTCGGTCGGTGCCTATCGACTGTACAAAAGCCATTAGAGTTTTGTTACAACCCAGTCTTCCCCTACAGTATGACCCTCAGAATTTGAAGGTACACCCTAGTCCCCAGTCACATTGATGGATGATCAGGGTCAAGAGGGAAGCAGTTTGGTCCATGCGACTAACCGTCTTACATTTGAACTCGGGTTATTCCTGTTCCAAGCTCGACGTGCCAACCAGTGGAGTCATCTCCATTATTTTTGATCGGGAGCAAACAAAACGCAGCTTCATAAGTTCTATACACTTCTCTTCTGTGTAATAAGACTGAAGTGAATGCTCTTATACTTACGATAGTCCTTCCTTTCAGTTGTAGCTCTACTATGTTATCATTTTCGCTTTAATGCCTTTTGGAATGACATGTGCTTTTACATTATTCGTCCTCTTTGCAGGCGATTTCATTTAGGTTCAGAAACATTTCAAAATGTAAGGTATAGATTGAACATTTATTTACTGTACTTCCTTCACACAAAGAGTCGTACGTTTTAGAGAATGTCTGATCACAGCAATTTGTAAAAATAAAATTACGTAGTTGGGTTCAACAGGCTAAAGTACACAATATTCGAAGGTATAAGTAATACGTCAAGGTTATTGACATATGTTGTGGGTGTTAGAGAGGGACGCCTTGAAGTGGTGGCACTGACTGGAATGGGCGGTGAAGCTGTGGAGTTATACAAACGTCTCTCTATACCCTCCGTATCCCCTGAATGGAGGAGGATGAACAGCGAGCGAAGGGCGATTTTGGGTCGCAGTCCACTTGGTTCACGTTCATGTGAGGCTGGGATGACAACAGCTACTACTGCTACCACCACTTAAATGTTATGAAACATACAAAATTGCTACAATAGGATGTCGCGTCCCTGAGTGCTGTTACTGGAGAACATTGAGGCATAATCATTAATTACCTTTCTGCCAAGATAAACTACAAATTTCAGATATTACTAATGATTAAATCATTCTCTCATATAAGTCTGATTTTAAAATACCCCGTGTGCTTGGTAGCCTAAAACACAGGACCAGCATTTGCCGCCACCGACTACTAGGGCAACTAATGAATAGGTCCGAAGAGGAACAATACTTTGTCACTGGAGAAGTGAATTGCTCCCACACACCTATTCATGCAAGGGTACAGGTATAGGTAACTTTCATATATAGTGCATGTGGAAACTAGTTTGGAGTGAGCAGTGTGGTAGTATCTCGTTAAGGGAAACTGAACGAGCATCAAGTTATAAATAACAATACATGGATGTGCACGTTTACATGTGCAACAACAAGATGGGATGGATCAGTGAGTTAAGGATACTAACGTTGTGCCTCCAGTCGACCTTGTGCGGGGGAGGCTTGGCGATGGCAGTGCACTCGAAGTACAGATCGTCCCCTTCCTTGATGTTCGTGGCATCCAGAGTCCGGCCCAGAGACACGCTAACCTGCGGCGGGTCTGGGAACGAGAAATTAATGAAAAACTGTTCCATAACAAGAAGCTAATATTAACACAGTATATTAATGCAGATTATCGCTCATCTTAATGTTCTTTGCGTCTTTCACTCAGCCTAGCGACACGCTCACCTGCAGCTGGTCTGGGCATAAAGATATTTAGCATGGTAACTGCTCATTAAAGGAGGTAATTATAAAATGGAAATGAAATAAGACTGTCCTCTCCTGTGATCTTTGCATTCAGTTTTCGCCGCAGCCACACCCTTGTTTGCAGTGGGACTGAGGAAGTAACACAGGCTGTACATCAAAAGAAATTAAAGAAATTAAATAATTTTTTGTCATGTACCATTGTCCTCACTGGAGATGTTGGTGTCCTGTGTGCTGTCAAGAGACAGGGTCACCTGCAGTGGGTCTGGGATGAGATATGAACTTAGGAAGTATTCTGAAAGGAAGTAATCATTTTGTACCATTTAGAGTCCCATTCTTCACGTTCTTGGCGTCCAGGGCCCGTCCTATTGACACGCTTATGTAAAGTACGCTTACCTTGTGAACAAGGACACAAATAGGATTTAATAATCGTTCACTGAAGACAATAACTATTATGTATTATTTAATATTTTGGTTAAAAAAAAAAAAAAAAAAACATTTTTATTGACCTACATGGAAAAATCACCCTCATTATCCCAAGCACTCATTCCACCTAAAGACGGGGTGAGGAGGAATCAAAATTTATTATGGAGATGTATTACCAATCAGAGTTTTCCAGAAATACTTAGATTTTTACCTTCCACCTGACGAAGTCAGAGGAGGGTATTGTTAGCAGTGGGATCAACAACAATAGGTGAAGTAGAGATTCCATTTCCAGAACAAATCTCAGAAAGTATTAACTATAGTCATGAAATTTCACAGTGTCAAGTGTCTTAGAGTAAACAGGTGCCTCCTGGTAGGTGGAATGCTGTGTCTTAGGTTTTTTTTTTTTTTTTATCGAACAGATTTTTTTCTATGAATTCAATGTGACCTGCGCAAGGAATCCGAAGCCAGAACTCACAAACTGTTCACTGAATTGGTGCCTTTTGGTAGGTAGAATGATGTATCGTAAGTTTTTCCTTTTCTTAAGAAAAAAAACTTTAGAAGTAAAAAAAAAAAAAAACTTCCAGAGATTTCAATGCAACCTGCTGTCTCTGTTATACGGGGGGGCGGGTATGAGCTTGGTTAAGTGTGCAGGGAGGTGGGGTTATGTGCTTGGTCAGATGGAGGGTTGCAACAGCACAGCATTCCTTTTTTTTTTTTTTTTTTTTTTTTTTGAGAGATGCAAACTATTACTCACCTGTAATTATATGGAAAACTTTTCCAGAGTCTTCACAGACTATGGAATAGGTATAAATTTTTGCAGTAACTTTCAAACACGGCTGGAAAAATTTGTTTGATGCCAGTAGTCTTTAACCCTAGAACGGTATACCTATTTGAGGCTATACACCATTAGTACACCTGGGTCTCACAAACCCAAACAATAATAAAAAAAAATACTTATTTTATTTATTGATTCATTGACCATTCTACAACCTTTTTGGTTCAGTTTACTATGCGATAATGAATATAAAATTAAAATTAACTTCTTTTATGAATTTAGGCAAACTTTTGAAAAAAAAAAAAAAACTTTACAGAAAGTACAGTTTCTGTTTACATGGACCCATAAGAAAAGAAATGACACAATGATGCTCTCACTGCTATCAAAGCTAGTGGTATGAAGGGTCTTCATAGTGTGGAGAAGGCAATGCAAATGGTGCAGAAATATGCATCACACAACAGTAAATTACAGCCCCCCCAATCCAGTACACCTGGGTCTCACAGACCTGACCGAGAATTTAGTGTGTTATACACCAAAACAGAGGGAGACCTGGAAAACCACCCACCCACCCTTAGCATCAGCACCCAAACCTAGGAAGCTATTGAGAAGGAAAGGAGTCCCTGACATTTAGAAGTTGCTAAACCAAAAAGTGGCAAAAAGTGGCCGGATCTCTCAGACAAGGGTGTACTGTTCGAGGGTTAAGGTGTTTTGAATATATTAATGATGGGAGTGAAGTTAATAATTAAAAGATATAAAAAAGTGAGAGAATTCCGAACTCTGCATGGGGCACACTTCCATGCACCATTAGGAGAAACCCTAGAAATCCTTGTTCTGATTTAGAGGCAAAATTATCTACTCAAAAATGTGTATTATACAGTGCAACAGAGACGATTCCGTCAACATTCTACGTAAAAATGCGGTGCAACTCTCACCACACGTTTATCAATACGCACATCCAGTTGTAACTATTGTCATTCCTTACACACACACACACACACACACACACACACACACACACACACATCACCCTTTTCACTACCAAAGTCACATCTAGTCTGACTATACCGCCTTGTGCACTTGTTATTCTAATATAAAAATAAATACGAGTGTACAGTATATGTAAACAGGTAAACAAAAACTTTGAAATAGTTGTGATAGTAACAGAATGAGAAACAGCTGGCGTGGTCTCATGTAGAAATCAAAAAGCCATCAGAGAGGGCATACCTCAAAGTCAATAAAATTTATGGTTATTGCTGTGCTTCCTCTTTCTTAACAGACGAATACATTTGTGGTCTCACAGTCAATTAATTATACTTAATTTCAGAATGCGCGTCCCTCCCCAAACGCCAATAAAATTTATTTTTTTTTTGTTTGCACGTTTATCCGGATCCCCCTCAGAATGTAAACAACTCTTCCCTGCCCCACTGCCCACCCATCCACAAAATTTCAGTGAAATCCGATAACAACTCTCTGAAATTTCTTGTACACAAACAGACAAACACGCAGGTTCCCGGTTTTGCTTAACTTCGCTGACGGAGGTACATTCGTCTATCGCGTAGTTATAGTACAGTATATACATTGATCAGTTGCCCATCATAACGGTTTAGCCACGAAAAGTCTTGGTGCACTCACACAATGGACAAAATCGTCTTCTGATGCCCATTGTCCACTGTCTATACATTGGATAATATTGGACAATGAACACCACAATCTAGTGGTTCAGATCTTGCCAATCCGGCTCTAATTATCATCTGCTTTTGTTAATGAATGAGAAATAGTTTCCCCAAGATGAGGGCCAATGAAACGAACTGTCCTTCCATTGTACATGCCTACCTTAATGGTCGGAAAATTTGTGTTAGAATATGTCAGGGTCTGCCTCAGTGTGAAAACACCCTCAACCTGCAAATCTTTCAGTGAGAACCTTCTGTTTACACGAGCTGAAATGATCCAGCGTTTCCCTGCTTCGCCTAACAAACAGGTCCACTTCATGGTCAATTGAACTCAGATGACTTCAGGCCATGATGCAACTTTCACAGTTAGTCTGGTCGCTTTCCGTCCATTGCACCACATCATGTATAGTCAGATCATATCTGGTTAGGTTCGGTCGCCAGGTTAATTAAAGTGCACACAGATCCAATTTGGTTCGTTTAAGCAGCTTAAGGTTCATATAGGCCACCCCCATCCAGGCAGGCCAAGTTAAGTCCGTTAGTTCAGTTTAGCTCATTTCATCAGTCAAATTAATTAACACATGGACGATAGGAGGTTTCCCTGCGTCCAGTAGAATCGTTTGTCTAAATAAATATCGGAAGTCTTCAGTCACCGATACGGGACCAACAAAAATACTTTTTAATCCCTGGACGACAGGAGCTGTCTCTGTGCCAAGTAAGGTCGTTTGACTTTAGTCAATATATACTATCTATCTATCTATTGCCAGACGCCTCAATCCCGTTTGGGGTGGCCACAAACAAATCGCCTCCAAGTCGCCCTGTCCCCCGCCATTTCACTGCCCTGCTCCCAAGTCACACACCCCTCTCTCATATACCTTTCCATCCCATCCCTCTATCTCATCCTCGGCCTCCCCCTCCCTCTTCCCCCCTCCACCTCATACTATTGCTAATCTGATTAATACTTCCACACCCAGTATGTTCGTTTGCGCTACATCCTGTCTAGCCAGGTCATATCTGATTCGGTTACCATTCTGAAACGAGTTACTTGATTTTAACCTATCATAATTTTCCACACATAATGCCTTGATATATTCTGGGGGTGGAGGTGGTGGTGGTGGTGGTGGTGGTGATGATGGTGGTGAAATCTGATTGTGTACTGTAGGTCGTGTTCGTGGAGTTTCCTGTGCTGTTGGAGTTTCCGGTATTAGTGGAGTTTCCGGTATCGGTGGAGCTACCGGTATTGGTGGAGCTACCGGTATTGGTGGAGTTGCCAGTATTGGTGGAGTTGCCAGTATAGGTGGAGTTGCCGGTATTGGTGGAGTTGCCAGTACTGGTGGAGTTGTCAGTATTGGAATTGCCAGTATTGGTGGAGTTGCCAGTGTTGGTGGGATTGCCGGCGTTGGTGGAATTTCCAGTGTTGGTGGTTTTGCCGGTGTTGGTGGAGTTGCCAGTATTGGTGGAGTTGCCAATGTTGGTGGAGTTGCCGGCAATGGTGGAATTTCCAGTGTTGGTGGTTTTGCCTGTGTTGGTGGAGTTGCCAATGTCGGTGAGGTTATCGGTGGTGCTGGTGGTGTTGTGGAGTCTGGTGGTTTTGTGGAGTCTGGTGGTATTGTGGTGTCTGGTGGTGTTGTGGAGTCTGGTGGTGTTGTGGAGTCTGGTGGTGTTGTGGTGTCTGGTGGTGTTGTGGTGTCTGGTGGTGTTGTGGTGTCTGGTGGTGTTGTGGTGTCTGGTGGTGTTGTGGAGTCTGGTGGTGTTGTGGAGTCTGGTGGTGTTGTGGAGTCTGGTGGTGTTGTGGAGTCTGGTGGTGTTGTGGAGTCTGGTGGTGTTGTGGAGTCTGGTGGTGTTGTGGAGTCTGGTGGTGTTGTGGAGTCTGGTGGTGTTGTGGAGTCTGGTGGTGTTGTGGAGTCTGGCGGTGTTGTGGAATGGTGTTGTGGTGTCTGGTGGTGTTGTAGTGTCTGGTGGTGTTGTGGAGTCTGGTGGTATTGTGGAATGGTGTTGTGGTGTCTGGTGGTGTTGTAGTGTCTGGTGGTGTTGTGGAGTCTGGTGGTGTTGTGGAGTCTGGTGGTGTTGTGGAGTCTGGTGGTGTTGTGGTGTCTGGTGGTGTTGTGGAGTCTGGTGGTGTTGTGGAGTCTGGTGGTGTTGTGGAGTCTGGTGGTGTTGTGGTGTCTGGTGGTGTTGTGGAGTCTGGTGGTATTTTGGAATGGTGTTGTGGAGTCTGGTGGTATTTTGGAATGGTGTTGTGGAGTCTGGTGGTGTTGTGGAGTCTGGTGGTGTTGTGGAGTCTGGTGGTGTTGTGGAGTCTGGTGGTGTTGTGGAGTCTGGTGGTGTTGTGGAGTCTGGTGGTGTTGTGGAGTCTGGTGGTGTTGTGGAGTCTGATGGTGTTGTGGAGTCTGGTGGTATTGTGGAATGGTGTTGTGGAGTCTGGTGGTATTGTGGAATGGTGTTGTGGAGTCTGGTGGTATTGTGGAATGGTGTTGTGGAGTCTGGTGGTATTTTGGAATGGTGTTGTGGAGTCTGGTGGTATTTTGGAATGGTGTTATGGAGTCTGGTGGTGTTGTGGAGTCTGGTGGTGGTGTGGTGTCTGGTGGTGTTGTTGTGTCTGGTAATGTTGTCGTGTCTGGGGGTACTGTTGGAGTCTGGTAGTGGTGTTGGTTGAGTAGGATGAAATTTGGTGTAATATGAGAATACTGGTGGGGTCTGATCATGTTGGTGGAATATAGTAATAGTTGTGGTGGTGTTGGGGTGGGTTGGTAGTGGTGATGCTGGTGTACATTATTGGTGTTGGTGGATTTCTGTTTCATGTCGCATAGAAAATTTTTATCACATCTACTTTGGGAGAGGTCATTCTTTTCTCTGCCACTCTATTTAAAACTAAGGAAGCATTGTGAAGAGCTGACGAGTCTAAACACTCTGCCCACGTGTTACAATATCTGTGTTGATTTTTTTGTGCCACCGTTGGATAGCAAGCGGCAAGGAATTAACCTGGACCAGTTAACATTATGTCATTACGCCTGCCCTCCCGAGGCTAGAGTACGTGTTACGTTGTAATGGACGTGTGTCGGAGGAGGGGGGGGGGGCGGATAGGGATTCAAAATAGCTCAAATAGTTTTTACCAAATTTGCTGGAGAGAGAGTGAGGGAAGGGGGGAGACACTTGAATGGGTTGACCTATAATTTTTAAGAACAACATTTCAAAGGTCCAGGTCACAGGGCTAGGTCAAAATTACCCAGCAAGATCAACTTCAACAATTTTTATCTTGTTTAGACCAACCTTGGTACAATGAATGAAGGTAATGCAAGAACAACGGGGTTAGATTTAGAAAACAGTAAAAAACTAAGGTTACAGAGCAAGGTAAAAATGTCGACCCCTTTGTCTGCTTGTAACCAGAATAACAAGCAGTTTTTATTCGATCTGGGTCAAAACAGGTGGACAGGTTGAGAAAATTCCAAGGAGATGAGCTACAGTTCTTTTAGAACTATTGATCCAAGGTCAAGGTCACGTAGCAAGGTCAAATTAAGCTGGTTTTCCCATATTTACTCTGCACTTTGTGTAAGGGTTCACGGCAAGGCTATGAGAAAGGGGGTTTGATTTTGAGAATAAGTCAAAGGTCAATGTCACAAGGAAAGGTCAAACTTTTATCTTTGGAATCAAACCTGGAAGAATGTAGTAATTAGCTTTTGAGACCAATCAACTGAAGGTCAAGGTCGTTGGGCAATGTCAACTGTCGGGCGCAGGTCCTGCATTCTCTGATGCTTTTTGCGATGAATATGTGATTTCAGAACACGTATACTGCCAGCTGGAGGATTTGCTCGAGGTCATTTTTATGTCAGTAAATGGCGGGGGACAGGGCGACTTGGAGGCGATTTGTTTGTGGCCACCCCAAACGGGATTGAGGCGTCTGGCAATAGATAGATAGATAGAACAGTTCTGTATTGTAGCGGTTTTTTTATTTTATTTTTTTTTTTTTACAGTGGTTGGAGCATATGGCCAGCACTGCATATTTTTTTTATCATTTTTATATTTTTATGCATATAAGAATTTCTCAAATACACAAATCTGGTGAAAGATGAACATTATGCATTCTGTAGTCATATCAGACGGTGCTTAATGATAGGCAGATGATAAGACAGTTGCGGTCATTGAGAGATATTACTGTATTTTTAATGCTGTAGATCACCAGCTTCACTTCGGTGTCAGTTCGTTTGTAAGTGCTTCATACATATTGAAACCTTCCAAAGTGAAAGGGAAACAACTAATATACCCGTACGAATACGTTACCACTCACCTTTGTTGGCTGAAATAATGATTATTAAAATATGCCTTGAATCATCTAAGAGCAATTTTTAGTTGAAATTGCAGTCTTATAGAATTCTGTTCAGCAGTATCTTAGTTTCTGCAGAAAATCAAAGAGGGGAAAAATTGCGTTGCAAACTCTGTTGGTTATGTTACCATCCCCCTTCCCCTCCCCGCTCATCAATCCTGCCACACTTCTGCTTCCCCCAGTGGTGGCTGTACAGGTATTCAGCTCCGGTCTAAAACGTTTATTCTGCGACCCCAAAGTAATAAGTATCAGACTCTTCATTACTCACTCACTGGATTCCATGTGTCCATTTCTGCCACAAACCTGCATAGCCTGTAGTGCATATTTTTCTTATACTCACAGACACACTGGTCCCTGTGCCCGGAACGAGGTGGTGGTCTGAAGAAAGGAAGGGAAAGGATGGGGAAGCAAGTGTGGTCTGTAGGAAAGGAATGGAAAGGGAAGGGAAAGGATAGGAATACAGATGGTGATCTGTGGGAAATGAAAGGAAGGGGTGGGGAGGCAGGTGAACAGGAGTGTTGGTTGCGAGTTATGATGGGATCCGGAGCCATGACACCCTGGAAGATTAGATTATCTGAGGGACGGAAGAGAAGAACATTATGACATCAAGTGGAACTCCCGGATTACAGCTCGCTAGGAATGTGGGTCAGTGTGTCTTGCTCTAAGTTCCATCTTGTTTCACCTTGATGGTCTATCTACATATCCATATTTTTAGCATAATGTTGCATTTTTAAAGAACACTAACTATACCTGTGCAAGATAATGGCGGCAGATACTACAAAGAATACGCCGTAGGCCGAACTTGACGCAAGGTTCCATAGAAAGTATTCATAAAGGTTCCCAGCATATTTTGACGGTAAACACATTAGTCACCATGGATTCAATTTATTATCAGAATCCCTTTGTTGGGTCGTAATTGTTCGTCTTACTGTTTACTATGGTACGGTTGTTTTGTACCTGTACTTCATAGACTTATACCTAATGACAAAAGTAACCAATACGCAAGTGATCTTAAACGCAATTTATGCTCAAATAAGTTTATGAATAAAGCTGCAGAATCACCGAGTCAGTCCGGCAGTCAGCTTGATACGATGATTCTGGACAAAAAAAAAAAAAAACGAAAACCACACAGCTCCCCCTCAGACTAGTAGAAAAAGAAACTTCAGGCTAGAACACACACACACACACACACACACACACACATACACACACACACACACACACACACACACACACACACACACACACAAAGATTGTATTTATTTTTTTTATATTAACTTTCTCGCAGTGGTGCTTTCTTAATGATTTGGGTAAATTCCACGTTCCAGCTCATTTTTCCTTTTTATACGAAAATGAATATGGGCCAAGTGTGCGCCAAAAGTAGTATACGTTTAGCACTTTCAGGCTCCAAACACTCACTTGTAGGTGAATGAAACCATCTGGTATCAACTGGAATAGATAGTTGTGCTGGCCGTGAAATGGTCAATATAATGGTGAAAGTATTATTTATCTCTAGTTTCCATTACGTGCTCTTCACTTATCAAAATTGCCTGCTGCCTGTTTAAACAGAACTCCAAAGTTGTTCCGCCATTTAAGGGGTTAAAATATATTAATAAATAATCGGGCCGTGCCTCATTTTTGGTTATGTAACTTGAATCCTTTAGCATGCATTCCTCCATTCCCGTCAACTGTCTTTTACAAAAAGTTTCAAGCTCATTTGATATGCTCTAACCTCTTTCTGCCATTCCTTCCACGTCTTCACACTTCCTTTTTTTTCAGTAATTCCCTCTCTCTTTCTTTAAACTAGTATTCCCCGGATCTCCCCCATGCACATGTCTGTATAATATAATGACTTACTCTCTGCTCTCTCGTGTCTCCGTCATAATCAACATGGTCGTCATTACACGTAACGTTAGGGTCATGACTGAGCACGCTTACAATATGTTGCATCCTCAAAGATACTAATCGAAAAAGAAAATACCAGTACTTAAATAAATATTAAAAAAAAATATGATATATCAAAAGAAAGTGAACTTGTCCTGTATATCATAACCACATTGTAGAAACTCAGCTGTTGTTAAAAAGGAAGTTTGTGGGAGACTGTTTTACGCTAAAATTCTATATTTTAGGTCGCTGAAAGTTTCGGTGGCGTGACAAGGCCAAGGAAACGGCAGCTATAACTCATCACCAGTTTAAATTAAGGAGGCCATAAACCTTACCTGTAGCCCCCCTCCCCCCCAGTCTCGGCACGTGGGAAGCCGCTGATACACCCAACGCTATTACTTACGACAGTGTGGAGGAAGAGGCGGGTAGAGGGCGGTGGAGTTTGTGTGGAGGGCACTGTTAGCGCCTATACACATTGACGCCGGAATTGGGAATATTCTAATGTAAAATATTTGGAAGAATACTCCGTTTCACTAGGTCAGGTTTTACAGTGAGTAAGCCACGTCTTACTGCCAGGTATATTGTACGTGACAGTCAGAAAAGGAATGCCCAGAACGTGCTCCGAGAAAAAGCTGTGTTCTTCTTCCAGTTTTCTTCTCTACCTATATGATCGGACAGTATGCGTCAAGACACGTCTAATTCTGGTCATTCTTTGTGGATGAGTTACTGTACGACAGGGTGACGGCACAGGCGGGTGAGAGGTGGATGGTTAGATAGAAAGACAGGTAGAGAGGGTGGGGATCAGTGTACTTGAGGAGACAGGTAAAGTGGGAGGAGGTTACTGTGTCAAGCGAATCAGGTAGAATTGGAGGGAGTTAGTGCTGGGGGAGAGAGGAAAGCAGAGGGGCACGGGAGGCAGTGAGCAGGATAAGGCAGCTGCGGGAAGGGGAAAATCAGCATGCAAGGTGAGGCAAATGGAGGGGGAGGGGAGAGTCAGTGTGTAGGGTGAGGCAGATAGAGGGGGCAGGGGAGGGTCGATGTGTAGGGTGAGGCAGGTAAGAGGTAGAAGGCGTGGGTGAGTGACAGTCAGTGTACAGGGTGAGGCAGGCAGTGGAGGGAGAGGGGGTGTCGGTGTGGTCGGGAAGAGGAAAATCAGTTTGGAGAGAGAGAGAGAGAGAGAGAGAGAGAGAGAGAGAGAGAGAGAGAGATGTTACTTTATCACAAGACATTAACCCACGTATGAGAGAGAGAGAGAGAGAGAGAGAGAGAGAGAGAGAGAGAGAGAGAGAGAGAGAGAGAGAGAGAGAGAGAGATGTTACTTTATCACAAGACATTAACCCACGTATGAGAGAGAGAGAGAGAGAGAGAGAGAGAGAGAGAGAGAGAGAGAGAGAGAGAGAGAGAGAGAGAGAGAGAGAGAGAGAGAGAGCTGTTACTTTATCATAAGACATTAACACACGTATGGTTCGTAAGTGTATTAATAACAGAGAGAAGGTTACTCGAGTATTTTCCTAAGATTTTTCTCAGCTTAGTAAAACAATGCGATGTTAACTCGAATGAAAATACCAAATATTCCAGCAACAGTGAAAGCGTTAAATTCTTTCCTTCAGAGACGTACTTTTTTTTTAAAGTTAATTCTTGCTACCACAGGCGATGACATTCAAATTGGACCCCCCCCCCTCAAAAAAAAATAATAATAATTAAATTGGAGGGGTTAGATTTAGCCTTCATTAACCCATTCAGTATGAGAGAGCTAAACTACGTTGTAATAAATCGTCTGGAGGAAACAAGGATATAGTGGAAAGGACGTTTTCCGGCTGAAGTGGTGAACGCAGGTGGTTTGCATTGTTTGATCGAAGGGGTGGCCAAGTAACAAAAAAGTTCATTTGCTGGCTTTCAGCTAAACACAGGTCACCAAGGCAGAAAATCTGTTTCTAATATCTCATGGTTGCATTTTCGTTGACACAGGGCTTCGGAGCACTGATTTCTTGAGCGATTTATTATGCACATTATACTCATATGTGTTTGCCTCAATTACGTCAAGAGATAAAAACGTAGAATCAACAGAATAAATCGCCAAGTACGCTGTGCTACGAGTCCCCTTTGCCACCTGCAGTATGATCTTTAGTTTTGCTCGAAACTGACTCACAGTTGACGACGAGGGTGGCTGAGTTTCGGTGGGTGCGGGTCGGGTGCTGCTGAGTGGTGTCCCTGGCCAGAGCTGGGTTGTGGGCCGAGCACTCCAACTTGCTCCCGTCATGGGTGGGTTGTGGGGTAAAGTGCACAATAGACACGCTCCGGTTGCCGTCGTTCGATACCTGCACACCCCAGGAAGAAAAGCACATAGATATAGAAAACTGGAGATGAGGAGGATTGTGAAAAATAATCCAATAAGTTCAAGCAAATCATGTATCCAGAGGCTGTCGGCCCATACCCGCACAGCACACCCACACAACATACTTCTAGCAATCTGAAAGTGGAAGACTATGAAGATAATACACTGAATGAAAATATAAATCTTATGTTGGTTAAATGCATTATCAACACGCTTCATTTGCCGTCGCTCGATACTTGCACAACACAACCAGAACAGCACATAGCTTTAGCAGCGAGGGATGAAAAGAATCATATGATTTTTGTCGTTAATCGTCTATTATTAAGCCGTGATGATTCCTACGTTATATATGTGAACTACAGGCGCACCGGTTGTCATTGGTCTACACCTGCACGGCACACTGAAATCGCTACATAACATTAGTACCCGGAGCTGTAGAGAACTATGAAGATAATACACTGAATGAATACCTAAAACCTATGTCATACTATCATTTTATCTAACTTTGCTCAGATTTTCTTCCTTCTGCACCTTATTTCACGTAGCTTAGTGGTAGAAAAAAAAAAACGCATGGCTCTACATCCTTTACATAGTATTTCCTCGTGGCTGGCACCGTATTCTTGTGTTATTCTCCCGTTACAACTCACTACATTGGACAGAGAAATGGCAGTTTTAGGCCACGCTTGAGTAAAAAGAGCATAGAGAGGTACAGTATCAACATCTTCCGATAATTGTTTGATGGCTGTACAACACACCCAGAACATTACAGTTTCATTAAGTGGAGATGTAGGGAATTAAGAACGTAATACACTGAAATAAAACAAATCCAACACTGATATGCCACGATAATTCAGTTGTCCTTCGATACCTGCAGAATGAACCGGAGTAAAACCAAATAATGTTTAACCAAATAAAACAAAAAGCGTCAGCCAAACAAATGAAGTAACTCTTGAAGAAGTTGAGTATAGTTACTTGGGGCAACTACTAAAATTTACACAGGATCATGAAAACGAAATAAAAACCACACAGCTTCAGTAAACTGGGAATTTACTGTTTATATAAAAAAATCCTGTCGCCTGTTCTGCTTTTTCTCTACTGTCTTTCACAATCAGTTTGCTGAATCCGCAGCAACTGACACCGATGATTTTCGCTGGTCAAGGATCAGTGTTATCAGTGTCGGGTGATGCAAATTCACCCAACTAACTTTGAAAATCCAAGTTGACAGAGGCAGCAGAGACGAGAGAACGTTTGAAGCCGACTGTACAGAACAAAGCCATGAAGTTAATGCGTATCATTATAATGTTAACCACTTCACTCCGATGACGTAATATTTTGTTTATGCCAGCTGCTACCGGACAATCTTATTAAGCTTAGTTGGTGTTTTTCGAGCTGGAGCGGTTATATGTCACCCATATTTAACATCACTGACATAGAACTCACCTAAACTGAGTAAACTGACAGTAGCAATTATACAGTAACGATAAACAAAAAAAATCGGTTGGTTATGCCCTGAACAGGCCATACTGGTATGCCGCCATTCGTATGTGAAAAATGCTTATCCAAGGCACTTCACTTTGAAAAATGACACAACTTCACACTGTGCGAACCATGCGACTTACTGTATTACTATATAATTCATAGTTATTCACTTTTAACAGCACATAATTTATGATTTTGTTATGAATGATGGATAAAGATGTATCAGAATAGGGTTTACAGGTTCTTCCATCCCTCTGTATAACAAAGCCGATCACTCTTGCCAAATCGTTTTCGTTTTCGTTTTCGTTTTTTTCGTTTTCGTTTTTGAAGGCTCCAACATGCTCGCATGCGTCGGCCTTGGTCACCTAATGGCGGCTCTCCATGTTGCACGATCTAGTGCTGCCTCCCTGTTCAGTCCCTTAACCCTGAGGTCACACTTAATGACCTCGTCCCACGTCTTTCTCGGTCTACCCCTCACAAAAATATCCTCCTCCTTAACTGCCCAGGTCTCACTACCATACAGCATTACACTCCTAACACATGCTACATACAAAGACCCCTTAGCACTTAGGGAGAGTCCTCTCAATGTCAGGAGAGGCAGCAGCTCCCCGAACTTCTTCCAACCACTTCTCACCCTAACCACAGAGCTAGCTCCAGCCCCACCTCCAGCACACAACATGTCTTCCAGATAACAAAACCCTTCCACACACTCAAGAGACCCACCAGCAAGTTCAATCCATTCATGCCTGACAGTCTCCACCTGCTCTCCCCGACACGCCGCACACATAAAATCAGCATTATCTTGCAGTCTACCTCTGATACCACTACATCTCTTGTGCATACATTTATCACAAACATTGCACAAGATGGAATTACTTTCCATGCCCTTGTGGCAAACTGCACATGGCCACTCTCCCTCGTCTTCGACAGTACTGCCACCAACCCTAGATATCATCACTTTTGTTTTATCTGCATTTACCTTTAAACCCCTGTGCCCCATACCATCTCTCCACTTCCTAATTCTTTCCTCCGCCTCCCTTTCGTTCTCTGCAGTCACACCCAATCATCAGCATACAACATCTCCCACGGAAGTCCGTTTCTGAAGTCAAGTGAGAGGGCTTCAAGTACCATGATAAACAACATGGGACTCAAAACTGATCCCTGATGCACACCAACATTCACTGAAAACTCATCACTCACATCTCCATTCATTCTTACCAGGGTGCGAGCACCCACATACATAGCCATAATCACCCTAAACAGCCACTCCTCCAAGCCAAGCTTTCTCATTGCCCACTTCACCACCTCTCTAGGGACTCAGTCAAAGGCCTTTTCCAAATCAACAAAAACAAAATACAGATCCCTTTTCTTCCCATTATATTTTTCCTGAAGCTGTCAAACAATGAATATGGCATCAGTGGTCCCCCTACCTGGCATAAACCCAAACTGCATCTCATTAATATTCACTCTTTCTCTAATCATACCTTCTAGAACTCTCCATTACCTTCATTATCTGATCTAAAAGCTTTATACCTCTATAATTTCCGCTTTCCAGGGCATCACCCTTCCCTTTATACACATTTACAATTACACTCTTCAGCCAATCATCTGGGACAACACACTCATATACAATCATATTTATCAGGTCAGTGACTAACCTCACCCCTATATCTCCTGAGGCCTTCAACATTTCGGCAGTCAACCAAGACACACCTGCTGCCTTCCCCACCTGCATCCTGCCTATTGCCTCACTCACAGTAGCAGCATCAATCAAAAGCCAAGAGCCAAACACTGGATCTGCTGGCTCCAAACCCTCCCTGTCCCAGTCAAACTCCTCATTCAACAACTGGCTTTAATGCTCTCTCCAAGCATCTTTAATATCCCAATTGTTCACCACTACCCTTCCTTCATCATGCTCCACACACTGCTCACCTATAATATCCCGATTATCCCTCTTCATCTGATTTACCACTTTAAATATCATATTTTTCCTTTCCCCATGATTTACGTTATCTAGTAAAAGTCTCTGTGACTCAGACTTCGCCCTGTATACCTCTCTTCTAGCCCTACGCTTGGCAGCCAAGTATTCCTCCTTGTTACCACCCTTCTTCCATTCCCGGAAAAGCCTTCTTTTCTCCTTGATTGCAGCTTCTACACCCTCATCCCATCACCAAGTTACTTTATGTCTTGGTGGGCCTCTTGCCCTATCGCATATTCCATCAGTAACTCTCAAGAGGTTGTTCTTGAGGGCTCTACTGTTCAATAACGCCTCTGTCTACGGCTCCCTGTTCAGTCACCACTCTCCTCATCTCGCTATATAAGGCATCCCTTACTACTTGGCTTTCCAGCTTCCATATTTTCCTCCTAGGTACATAAGTCCTCTTTTTCATCACTTGTTCTTTAAGCACCATACCACAAATCAATAGTTTGTGCTGCTGCACACACTCCTCACTTCCTATAACTTTAACATCTCTCACTAACCTCCTATCAGCCCTCCTAACCAGAAAATAATTTATCTGACTGTTATTTCCCCCAGACTCGTACGTAATTAACCTACTCTTTCGTTTCCTAAAATGTGTGTTGCACACAAACATGTTCGATGCCTCCCCAAACTCGAGTACCCTTTCCCCTTCCGCATTCCTTATACCATACGCACATCCCCCATGTACTCCTTCATACCCTTGAGCTGCTTCACCTACATGACCATTTAAGTCCCCTCCTAAAACCACTATATCATCATCCTGCATACCACCTACTACACGTGTTAAATCATCCCAAATTCTATCTTTCTCTACTTCATCCAAGCCTGCCTAGCATATGTCTATATAGTTGCAGTTATCATTCCACCAAACAGAATTGTCACTTCCAATATCCTATCGCCTACTCCATAACATATTCCAGCCATTTCTCCGCAACCATCACACCAACATCCCCATATCCGTCTGTCCCCCCTGCCAAAACAACTTATAGTAACAGTCTTTCCCAACAATCTTTCTGGCTGATCCCCCCCTGACATTAATGAGAACACCGACGGTTCCATATAATTAGGTCCCTAACTTTTAGATACTGACGACATAAATAGTACAGATTCATCAGGAATACATCAAAGGCACAGACGAATGCAGAAACAGGCTCTTCATTAATGAGTTTTAAAAACATCGAAAAATAAAGATCGGCGCTAATGGCACTACTACCATGGCCCGCACACAACACACACCACCAGTGACGACAGTAGTTTGAAACTAGCAAAATACAGAAAATTGCATTTACATAAAAATACCAAATTCATTTCCAATAGTATAAACACTTTAAAATTAAGGAGGTCGTACTTTCGATTTGTGTTCCCTGAAAGAACAGCTGACATAGGAATTAAACATATTTACAGGCTACGTAAATACACCAACCTGTGTTAATAAATAAAGCTAACTACCTGTACAGGTACATGAGTCACTGTCTCCTGTATAGCTTGTTTCATTAGTTAGTGCTGCAAGTAACATCCTTAACACTGTCAGCGTATCAACGGCTTCTGACTCATCTATCAAAACAAACGGTGGGATAGGAGGAGATACGATATAAATACAGAGGAAGAAAGGAAAGCAGACAGCAAGAAGGGCAGAAAGATGAGATAAATGAGGAACATAGAATAAGTTGGGCTAAAACAGGAATGCAAGTTAAGTAAAACAAGAAAATAATGTAGAAAAACAGTGATGCACAGCTGTAGGCATGGGTATGAAGACGGCAGAAATTCTAGGAAGGAACTAAGACACAGCAGAAACTGGGAGCAGGTAGATACAGCTGGAAGGATGAGCGGGGAAGTAAGGGCAGAGCAGCGAGGTGGAGAAGAGCGGCAGAAAAAAAAGTAGTGTAGGCCAAGATCAAGAAGCTGAGCAGGGACGCAGAGAAAGGATGTGAAGTGGATGAGTAGATCTGAGGTACAGGGCAAGGAGGTGGGTGGCTAAGCAGGCAGGTTAGAGACACTGACCCAGGGCTTGGCTGAAGGCAGGATGGTACCGGCGAGCGACCATGTGATGACAGGTGGAGGGTTGGATCCCCATACGGTGCACTTGACCTCAGCCTGTACTCCAGCCGACAATACCCCGGTGTCCTCCAGTTCCACGTTCAGCACATCCACTGACAAGAGACACATGTTAATACTGCCGAGCTTATAACGATCTCAGGCTTTTAAATATCACTCAGTTTATGTATATATATATATATATATATATATATATATATATATATATATATATATATATATATATATATATATATATATATATATATATATATATATATATATATATATTTATATATATTGTACGAGTACATCATCTGGCGTTACCTGGAACAGAATATTAAAGTTCGATCCAACATGGAAGGGATAATAAAAGCATTATGACTCCAGTGACTCTTACATCACTGACGACAAAGTTGTGTTCTTAATTTTGGAAGATTTCGCAGCCTCTTCAATCAGTTATTGTATAATCTTATTCAAGCTACCTCCTGACGACTATAAAAGGCTTTGGGAAGACCCGAAGCAGTGCAGGGGGTAATGAACGCTATATCTAGCTCCTACAGTTCGAAACGTCTCTCTTAACCTGAAATAAATGTCTGGATTTTGCAAGAATATACCATAATACACGTCACCGACCATAAGGAGTTAACAATTCACTCCTCGCTGAAAATATAATCATTCGCCGTTCTTTGTCTCTTGTACGTTTCTCTCAACCAGAGAAGATCGTGTAGCTTGAATAAATTGCTAGAATTATTGTCCTCACCAGGAAAGGGGTGGTACCCGTAGTAACACTTTCGTTCCTATACTCACTGAACAAATAATAATAATAATAATAATAATAATAACGATCATCATCATCATCATCATCATCATCATCATCAGTTGCTAGACCAAATGGGTTTCGCTAAAGTGAAGCATTACTGGTATATGGAGCTTGGCTGGATAGAAACAACTTGTCTATGAAAATCCTTAGGAAGCTGGTAAAGTAGGCTATCATATGGGTCCTTGCCAGAGTGAAACATCTTGTATGTAAAAGTTCTTAGGGTGTGATTGGCTGACCGGGGCGTTCCTAGAGATTTTTCCCATACTTGCTAACCGTCTGGAGTTAAATGGAATATAATACTAGATTTGTCCTGATCATAAGAGGATTGAGGAAATAATATGTCTAACTTTCATGGCTATGTCAGTAGGAGTTTGTTTATTCTGTTACATAAATTGCTGAAATTATTGTAGTAATTATGTTGCAAAAATAAGCTCCATTTAGTTATTTACTATATTATGATACTTCTTACGCGCAATAGCAGTCTTAGTGTTTCATGTTGCACGATCATATTTCGCCCTCCTGTACTAATTACTGCATATATTAGGGCGATAAGCTATATACTACATCAGTACAAGAATAAAAACATAGAGATAACATCTTCATGTGACTCTCCATTAAAATTTACTGGATAATGGCAGGCGTGACTGACACTATTGGCCATGGTAGTTACTTAAAGATTCGATTAAAATGTTTTTTTATGTAACAGGAAGTTCGTTCTTCGATTCTCAAGTATATATAAAATTCTGAAGGATGATTCGTGTTTTTTTCCAATTTTCTATATTGGTTTTGATAACTGGCGAAGAATAAATATAAGTAAAACAGCAAATGTAGTAATGTTTCCTTTAAAAAAATAAATAAACAAAATTAATTATTACAACACTATAGATCACTTGCTTTTTCGTGATAAGAAAAATCATATAAACATTCTCATGCTTCTCTCTACATTAGACACAGTTGGATGGGTTGTCAGTATCCTAAACCCATTTTTTTACTATCTTATTTTTCCAGCCTATAATCAACTAGTCAGGTCAGGTGCGGGTAAGGGGATGGGTCTGTTATGATGTGGCAGGGGTAAACCAGTTCTGCTGTCGGGCCCTGCTGTGGATGTCACTGATTGCATTGCGCAGTTGACCCTTGTGCGGTGTGGTGCGGTGAGGATCTGTCCGTTCTCCCCTTTGGGGCTAAGATGCGAATGAATGTGTTTGAATGGATGAGTAAATGGGGAGTGTGTCGTCCTGTCTCGGCTACCTCCCTTTCCTTGGGGGAAGCAGCCTAGGTATATAGATAGACAGATAATAGAAAATAGTACAACAACTGATCTCCCTATCTCTCTGTTGAACGCGGTCTAATAATCCAGCGACCACAACGTTTACATAAAGAGTTAGTGATGGAGAGGGACGCCTTCTCTAGGTGACACCGACATGACCGAGCGGTGGAGTTGCCCGGTTACACAAACATCTCATAATTAAGTCCACTCCTTATTCCCCAAAGGAAGGATGGTAAACTGCATGAAGGCTGCTACTTCGACCAGCAGTCCCCGGGTTTACGTCCAGATAAGTCTGGAAATGAAAATACTGTAACTACCGTAAATACCTTCCTAGAAATTACCGGCTCACTTTTATTGCCAGTCATTCAGTGATATATTTTATAATGTATTATTGCTTCTCCCTCTTCTTTCTTTCTTTCATTCTTTCCTCTTCTTTCTGCCTGTGGGTGACTCTACACTGAGTGACAAGCCAAATGGTTTCCTGTACACCAGGAAACTATTTACTACGCTGAGTGGTAACCATATAATCAAATTTTGGCGCCTGGTGGTTAGTGGGTAAGTAAGGTGCTCCAATCGGATTGAGCCAGTGCAGGTTTATATCTAAGGGGTGGTTGGGGTTTATTGCTCACGTAATGCCACTCAGGGATGAGTGAAGGTGGTCACTCTCATCTTAAATGTCAGGACCAACTTGCCTAGCTCCGGGCTCCTACGCTCCTCATAGGGCAACGTAGGACTGGATGATGGATGGATGCATGCATGGGTTATTGCTCTCTCCTGACGAGGTCATGCATCGCACGATATTTCTTTTTAATGGAAGGGTTAGATATAATGTTAATCAAGCCCTTTCTACCAGCGTAAAAAAAAAAAAAAACGTTGAATAAACTCGCCTAGCGATAGCAAATTTATAGTGAAAATACGACACCATAGGGAAGTGGTTAAGTGTATAAGTATTAGCGTTGCTGTGGAGTCCGATACACAGCGGTGGCGCGTGCCTGTGGCTATGGAGAAACTGCTGTATGATTTGGTACTGTTAGTTGTGGCACTGTTTATGATACGAGTAAATAAAGTGGCACTGTTGGCAACAAGTACTGTCGCCTCCCCTACTTTCTGTTCATGGACTTTGAGTATCAGTCTGTGAATCCAAACAAGTGAAGCTGAAGACAATGGCTAAAAATAATCAGAGTCGGTTGTTTGGATTCGTGAGATCGAGTATTCAAATCCATAAGGAAAGAAGCAGGGGAGGGGTACAAGGATTCTGTAGTTGTTTGTCTTCAAATTGAGGTTTATTTGGTGTAATTATTAACCGTATTGTAAAACCAGTCCTGTAAAACCAAGAACTGCGTTGCAGCACTGAAGAACGACGGAAACTGATAATAGCCGCACCAACCTCAAGAATGTCTACTACCCGACCACATCCCAAAAGGTGTGCTTTGTTTATGGACACATCTCTTAGACTCACACCGGACACACTCAGATGCACAATGCAAGTACCTCATACACGTCCCAGACACACATCAGACATACAACTATTAGCCCCCTCAACTCCCCCTACTCTGAAAAAAAAAAAAAAAAAAAAAAAAAAAAAATTGACCTTCATAAAACTCTACGGCTGCAACTCGTCAGATTTCATTCTTCAAAAGGTACAATGAGTGAATGAGTGACAGCGACACGCACTGGACTTGGCCACCTATGTGTGTGCAGCAGAAGGTCAAAGACTGATACTGTAGGAAGAGAGATGAATGCAAACCAGAACTCCATTAACTATGATGGTGAACAACGACTGGATCGACTGCCGTGATATTAACGTAAAATATTTTTAACACGTCATACTTTTAATATGAATGCTTGTTGTCATTTTTATTATGAAAATTATTTATGCAGAATTAATTAAGGTCCTGATTGGTTTTGAATTATGGAAATTTATCTCAGTAATCGCATACAAAAAGTGCAAATTTAATAGATTACTGTTGAATGCGATGAAATGAGCTGCATTAGCTGATACTGCCCAGATTGAAATGAAAGTATATTAGTGCTTTGGCTGAACTAATATTGTTAAATGCACGATACTACCGAATTAATGAACGCCAACTATCCCTGCTTTGATGCAGACTGCAAACATCACATAGTAACAACCATATTAACTTTTACACATTCGTATGTCACACAGCATTACGAAATGGATAGAGCTGTTAAATCCTAAGTAAAATATATTTGTATTATTCCACGGGCTACCTGCATAAGTCACATATATTCCTGAATTGTCCAGCTAATAACCAGCCACGATAGCGAAGCTGGTATTGTTTTCAGTTTGTCTGTCTGTCGTGTGTCTGTCTGTGTGTCTGTTAGCACAATATCTTCGCAACTGCTCAAGACAATTACAAAATTTTACAGGTGTGTAGTAGGGATGCAAATCTCGGATGAGTTCGAAACTGGTGAAAGTAGGTCAAGGTCAAGGTCATATTCCGAGCCGCGCTATAAATTTATCAGCTCGCGGCTGGTGTGATTCCCTCCTCGGGAGGCCTCTAGGTTAATTTTATTTCACGCTATGTCTTCATCAACCGCCTAGTATTAGTGCAATAGTCATAACCACTTTCTCCGTTTCTATGCAAACATTCATCATTCAACAAGGTGGAGTCAGAGCCATTTCGTCTTATTAAAACCCCAGTCACACTGCAGGTACGACTTGTCACAAACCTGAAAATCGTGAAACCAGTCCCCAACCACAGAGGTCTCCAACCAGTCGTGCCACCAATCGGCTACCGGTGGTCGTCCAGTGTCCTTCCAGCGTCCGTTCAGTGGGCGGCCGAACGGCGACCATGGCCAGGTACACACAGGTCAAGACACCAACGAGTGGCCGGCCAGTCGTCGGCAGTCTGCCGACAAATGGCAGCCGGTCAGCGTCCTGTCGCAGTTTAGACCGGGACCACTAGACTGACCTCAGCTGCAGATTGGCCGGTGGCTGGTCTCAGTCCAGCCCACCACCTGTCGCTTGACCAATTGCCGGCTGGACGGCGGCCAGACTTCAGCCAACACCCCAGACAGGAGGCTTGTGGACGGTGGCCACCGCAGTCCAGTCGTCGCCTTGACAGAGTGCGGACAGCCACCACACAGAGCGGGCAGTGACCGGCCTCTGTCTGGATGGCAACCACATCTTAAAAATCAGGTGTCACTGACCAGTCGCAGTCCGTAAGCTGGTCAGATGCAGTCCAGCCGCCCACCGGGCGGCTTCCGTGCCACGACATCGGTGGTCGGGGGGAGGTTTTTCGTGCAGCACGAAAAATCTCGTGATGATTTTTCAGTCGCCATGGTGGCCTGCAGCTAGACCGAGACATAAGGAGACCAGTCGTAAACCTCATCAAAACCACCCACGACTTGCAGGTCGCGGGTGGTTTGCATAAGTTGTACCTGCAGTGTGACTGGGGCCTAACTCTCCTCCTTTTACTAGCTCTCGTCAACATCTATTTCCCCGCAGAACTTTTGCATCTTTATCTCTTTTATATTGCTACTTCAATAGTCACTGCTTCTCTGAACTATCTGATTGCACCTCTTCACCTCTATGACGGGTGCGCAGCACCTGTCTAGCAACAAATTCTCATCCCTTTCCTGTCCAACTCTCTAATGCAAGAGTTAACCGATACTCCTAGTCCTTCATTTATGCAACAGGTCAAATCTTGAACTCTCTCTGTCTGTATATCCTACTTTCCATGATCTCCAGTCTGTCAAACGCAGTGTGTCCAGGCATCTCGAAATGAACGGATCTTGAATTTGGCTCCCTGTTATACTGTTTTTTTTTTTCTCTCTCTCTTGGAAGGAACGGTTTGCGGGCTCTTGGCCTTTGGTTCCTTCTTCCTTGCATATAAAAAAAAAAAAAAAGCTTTTCCGTCTGCGGGAGCTCATGCTTGACTTTACCTTTCAGTTAATCTAACTCATCTTTAGGTTAATCTTACGCAATGTGAAATTTGTAATAGAAAAACTTCAGAAAAACGGAACATGGGGAAATTACTGCCGTAACGCAAAAAAAATAAATAAATAAATAAATAAATTGTCTGACGCTTATACTAACCTCGTTTGAGAGCTGCGTCTACTGACCACCAGAAGGTAAAACTTGACCAACCTATGGTATGTATACACTGATGTATATGTTTGTGGTCTCAGTTTCGACATTATTTCAACTCTTTTGAGACTCGGTTTCTATGTGTAATGTTCTGTTACTTTAATATACTAAAGCTTATTACGTGTGATAATATAGAAAAGATTTTGCATTGCTCATATACGTGTAATCTCTACATTACTGTAATTTCATTCTCGTAATACTTTAAAAGAATATTTACATAAATTTTTTAAACATATGCTTCATGGTTGAAATTTGTTTAGATTGCAGATCTTTGACAAATACTATGTTTTTCCAGTTATGCAGTATTTACCCAAAAATAAATCACACACACACACACACACACACACACACACACACACACACACACACACACACACACACACACACACACACACACACACACACACACACACAAAATACACTCACGGGCCATGTCGATATGCACGGTGGATGCGACGGGCCGTGTGAGGTTCGAGTTAGCGGCTATGCAGGTGAAGCGGGTGTCGTGGTGAGCGCGGGTGAGAGGGGCCAGAGCCAGGGTATTCTCCACGGCCTCATTCCGGGGGTCAGTGGCGTACGTATCGTCCACCATCGTGTCCTCCTCGAACCACACGAGTCGGGGCGGTGGCCAGGCTGCGGAGAGATGACCTTTGGGATGTATTTTAAAGTCTGCATTTTTGTCAGCTATGAGCACTCTCGTCCCTTCACAACCTCTTTAAATCAACAAATGGCACGTCAGCAATAACTGTGTCCTCTGCACATGTCTGAAGAGATATTGCAGGCACGGAAGAGATTATTAAAAGTGAGAGGCGAAATGGATTGCTTAGGAAGATGTGATAACCAACGATGAGGCTGAGTACTGTAACTTTGGATATTTCATAGCACTTCTTCCTTGGCTGTCATTTGTTCTCTTTGCAGTTTATTATTTTAGTATTATATAAATGTATATCTTTTTATATCGACAAAAACTGTAGGATAAATGCACTAGAAAATAATAACGTGCCTCAAGCGAAGGTAATTGGTAAGAAAGAAGCGTTACTTAGCAATGTAAGCCACCAAGAATGTGGGGCTAGGAGTCGTAATCCTGAGTGGTTAGATGACTTTCTAGCATATTTTCCTTACTAATTTATTTGTTATATTAAACACTAAAGATTTTTAAGGATACATGAAAAGAGTAAGAAGAGTGGCAGTGTGGTATCTAAGAGGATCATGTGGAAAAGCGGGGCGAAAGAAACAGATAAATGAGGACCTGGAGGAACGCTACGATGTTGATGTGGCTATGCCGAAAAGCATTAGGAAAAATACTCTTAGAAGGAATGGCCATATGGAGAGAATGGAGAATGAGAGATTGACCAGGATGTATGTTAGTGAGGTAGAGAAGGGGAAGGGATGGAGAAAATCAAGGATGAGATGAATGGAGTGGGGAGGATTATGAATGAGGAGGTTGTGGTTTGTAAAGAGGGCAGCCTGATGGCGGAGGACAGAGGGACATTGATGCAATTTGTTTAAGGCCACCACTTCCGGTAGTAAGACGTCAGGTTATAGATAGATAGTTAGATTTTGCATATATCATAACATATATGAAAATATTTACGTGTCTTGACCTGAAAAAGTGCCGCAGGAAATAGGATTTAGGGAGCTTCCTTAACCGAGAGGAATAAGAACCTAGATTTATTGAAACGGGAGACAAGAAGATTGCACAGGAAGGTAATTGGAACATAATGAAACTGTGCAGCTGATAAGTGTATGTAGGTTAAATATGCCCCTGAGGTCTGCATTATTAAACTGTATGTGTAAAGGTTTGGGAAGGCCTCTAGTTTATGAGCCATTCATGGAACACCAGTACATGTTTGATGTAATTAACCTGCATTCCACAGTACAGACAGTAGTCACTGACGATAGGCAGTAAGATATGCTCTATCATCACATGCAACAGAAATTACCGTAAAAAATTTGGGCTTGTCCACACTTTCACATCTGCAGGTTTAAGACAGCTTGGTGTGTGAAAAAGGGCAGTGACAAAACTAAAAGAAGTATGTAGTTGTCAAATAGTTTGATGGAAAAAATGTACATAGAAAATAAAAAACATTTTGGAGGTAGATCTTCCCCTTTGTCGAAAAAAACAAAAAATGTTCACCTGAAAACATCTTTTGAGAGAACTGAGATAGGATTTCCTCTTCTGAAAATGGCCCCTCCCGTTATATTTTTTTAAATCCCTTTTTAGATGATAAGAAAATTCTTAACATTATGCAGAGTATAACCACTACTGTGATGAAATAAAAAAACTCAACATTTTTAAGAGTACTAACCATTTCGTGTGATGCAGACGAGTGTGGGAGCATCACTCTCTCTGAAGGGACCCACTTCCCCATTCTCTTCTGTGTTGCCACTGTTGCCCATCCACCACCTGACGCTCACTCTCACTGGCGGTACTGTAACACATCGCACAACACGGCATAAACACATGGCACTCATCACCAGCACATGGAGATAACACAACACCACATAATACCCATCACAAACACATGGATATACCTTATAAGCAACCACTGGTGAAAATCTCGGCATAAAACTGAATGCTGAGCTGTAACCAAAGACTTTAATTTGAATTTCACCTTAATCAGGAAAAAGTTTTATGGAAAGGTTGGGGAACTGTAGTACTGGCCTATTCTACCACTGAGCAATGTGAATTAGCTCCAAAAAGACGACAATCTACGCAAAATTAACGTGAATAAAATAGTTTTAAGTTGGTATGCGGGAGTCTATTAAGGAAATTAAGTACTGTACGTTGGATTCATTGTAATGACGTACCCATATATTGAGGGCGAAGAAACTGCATTACCAACAGATTTATGTCCACTCACCTACGACGGTAAGATTGACGCGGGTGTTTCGTGTTGGCGTGAGCAGGAAGTCCACACGACACCTGTACACGGCCGAATCGTTGCGTTCTACGTCCCTCACAATCAGACCTGCCCTGGTTTCGACCTTCTCGTCCTCATCTTCGTCACTAGAATCCTCCGGAGTGAAGTCGTACCCTGTTCCCACCTGTATTCCCTGGTAGCCGATACGCGACCGTACATCCGATCGGAAGTTTGCCCCATTAACCACTCCCACGTCGCCGCCAGCCAGACGCAGGTGTGCTCTCAGGGCCGTGGAGGCTGTGTTGTCTCGCCACACCTGGGGTCCTCCACCAGCCTGCTCACGGTAGTCCACGCTGCCGGAGAGAAAACATCAATATTTGAGTGAAGCAGAAGACAATGTTATGGTGGGTCGTACCTAATAATAAAGGGGTATTATAGTTCCCAGAATATGACAATGAAAGAGGAGTGAAACTGCAGAAATATACAGATCACACAGTGAAAATATGGACAAAAATAATGAGACGATTCTTATATGATCAGCACATAAAAATACAAGTAACGATACCCTCAGTTTGAAGAAAACGACAATGAAATATAAAAGACCGGTAAAAACGTGGATCAAGAAAAAGGTGGAAGATTACTTCAGGGAGGCAGAGTACAGAAGGATATGTGTCTAGACCGGCAACAGATCGAAACTCATTCAACATGTGAGTCAGAGTTAATCGAGTCAGAGCATAAATGTTTGTGACTATAAAACCAGTGGAAGATATGATAACCGCGAGAAAGGCTATGACATTCAGTGGCGTAAAATGGTTTTTGGCAATCCAGACAAAGAGTTTTATTTTTTTTAAAAGAACTGAAGTGATATAAGGTAGGATAACTGTAGAATGGGTTAAAGAATATCAGAATAAGTAACACCAATTGATTTAGTCTCCACATAATTTAAATATCACTGAAAACGTTCAAGCTTTAGTGAAAGGAGAGGTTTCTCCGAAATCCAAGACAGTAGTGTTCAAAATGAATATTGACATAACTAATTAACCAGTATTTGGTGACGGTTTCTATTTTTGCCAGCTTAATAACACCAAACAACAGCATCTTCCCTTCCAGTCCTTCAGGCGTATTTCCCTTAGCACAAACATAAGTACGGTCGCTAAGTCCCGCCTAGCACACATTACATTTAGTTTCAGCTTAGAATTGTAACCCTCTATATACTAGTGAGTTATCCAATTTAATCTCCATGTTAGCCATCTCAGACAGATCACATTCCCTCAGTGCTAACACTATCGTATATTGCACAAGGAGGTAATACTCTCCTGCCTTGGTGTTATTAAGATGAGAAATTACTAACTGCTATGCACATGCCTATGCCTCGATTGTCTCTGTACAATTATACCGCTCGGAAAGCCTATTAATTATCCACTTTTCGCCTTATTTACTCTTACATGAACTCCAAACACCTCTCTCTCTCTCTCTCTCTCTCTCTCTCTCTCTCTCTCTCTCTCTCTCTCTCTCTCTCTCTCTCTCTCTCTCTCTCTCAAACACACACACACACACACACACACACACACACACACACTCAAAAGATTATGTCAGCAGCAGGTGAAAGGTACACATGAAGGAGAGAAAGAAAAGTTTCCCTGGCACCTGTCCCTTCAACACACACACACACACACACACACACACACACACACACACACACACACACACACACACACACACACACACACACACACACACACACACACACACACACACGACTCCTTTAATAAATAGCGATGAAAAAATGCTAGTAATAAATTTTAAGTCCCCCCCCCTCTTTTTTTTTTACCTGGCCTAAAGGGAGTGTGGGAACAACGAGTTACCTAAGGCATGGCGTGGGAAAAAAGAGTTACCTGAAAAGAACAGTGTGATTAAAGATTAATTTGAAGAATTATGTGGGTACAAAGTTACCTAAAGAGCTTTGAGAAAACTGAAGAGTTGGGTAATAACAAGAAGCACGTGAGTGGGGAAATGTGAAAAGAAAGAGTAAGCAAAACAGAAGTGTTTTACACACACACACACACATAAATACATTCATATACACACTTTATATAGACTATATAGATAGATAGATAGATAGATAGATATTGATATAGATATATATATAGATATAGATATAGATAGATAGATAGATAGATATTGATATAGATATATATATAGATATAGATATAGATAGATATAGATAGAGATATAGATAGATAGATAGATATAGATATATAGATATAGATAGATAGATAGATAGATAGATATAGATAGATAGATAGATAGATAGATTTATTTATTTATTTATTTATTTATTTTAAGCGACGCGAGGCCAAAGAGTTACTTGAAGAACGATGTGAGAAGAAAGACTCAACTGAACTGCTATACGATACTGGAGTTACCGGAAGATCTAAGTAAGAAAAAAGAATTCCTGAGAAGTGTCGTGGGGATAAAGATTTACATGGGTGAAGGAGTGTGAGAAGAAAGTTTCACCTGTATGGGAGAATAAAAAAAAAATAAAAAAAAAACAGCTCGAGACCAGAGAGTAACTTTAAGAGCAGTGTGATAACAAAGAATTACCTAAAGAGTGGCGTGAGAACAAAGAATTACCTATAGGGCAGTGTGAGAACAAATTATTACACAAAGAACAGTAAGAACAAAGAATTACCCTAAGAACGGCGTGAGAACAATGAGTTAAATAAATAGTAGTATGAGGACAAAGAGTTACCCGAAGAGCGACGTAGAATCAGAGATACCTGAGCGAAGTGTTGTTAGAAGAATGTTACCTGCGTGGAGATGCATAAGAACAAGGGGCAACATGGCTTGACAAAAAAAAAAAAAAGAGTTAACTTAATGCCCAACGTGAGATCTATGTGTCGTATACTCGTCAAGTTAGGTGGCTTTCTAGGACCTCTTCTTTCCAGCAAATTTCACTAAATGGTACGTTGATATTCTCTTTGCGTGTTACTGAAAGTCAGACGGTATTAAAAGATATACTGTTAACATACAAGACACAGCAGGGTATATTATAAATGATAAATTGCGAAGGATGAGGCGCTAGAAAGACTCCAAACGTGAAGAAGAGACGATGGAAAGAGTTAATGGAGAAGTGTTAGCACCCAACACTTCCCTGAACGGAGATGTGTGAGAGACGAGTTATCTTAAAGGAAGGGTGTGAGAGATAAGGGATACTTTGGTGGAGGGTGTGCAAGCTAAGAAACCTCTGATAGAAGGGGTGTGAGAGGAAAGAGTTATCTGACCGGATTGTTGTTAGTTACCTGAGCTGGGCGTTGTGACAGCCAAGAAGAGATGCGACGACCACGAATTCCCCAAGTGGAGGAGTGTAAAAGGAAAGACTATCCTGAGTGAAAGAGTTTTAGAGCAAAGAGCTATCTGAGTGGAGCAGGGTTAGAGAAAAGAGCTACTTGAGATTAGTAAAAGAGAGAGAGTATGAAGAGAGTGGATAAGAAATTTCGAAGGAATTTGAGTGTAAAATGGAGGAAATGTAAGAAAATATCCTGGAAGGAGGTAAAGAGGGTCAGACATGGTGATACAGAAGTTAGTAGAAGAATGAAAGATAAAAATGGTAGATTGATACTGGAGAGGGGAGAAAAGCGAGCAGATGGAGAGAACACTTTAAAGAAAAAAAACGTAGAGAATGAAAGTAATGCGAGTTTAAGTGGCTGGGAAATGGCTAGGAGAAGGAGGGAGGAGAGAAAGGAGTAAGAGATCAGTAGGATGGAAGTAGTGGAAGCAATGAAGAAAGTCATAATGACGAAAGTCCCAGAAAATGATGGAGTGTGTGGAGAAATGTTGAAGCATAGGGGAGAGATAGCAGCAGAATGGATAGGGAAGATGTGCAGATTGGCCTGGGAGGAAGGTAGAGTTCCGGAGAATTGGAAGTCAGGTATAATTATTCCCCTGTACGAAGGTGAAATGAAAAACGAAGTGTGTGGTAATCACTGTGGGATGTCTTCTTAGTGTAATAGGAAGTCTATGATGGGATACTTATTGACTGAGTTAGGGAAATAACAGAGGAATTAGTTGGAAAACAACAGGGAGGTTTTGGGACGGGAAGAAGTTGTATAGATCAGATAATATCCTTAAGTCTTTAGTGGAAAAGTTTCTACAGAAGGGAAACAACTGTATGGAAATAGGAAAGCATATGACAGAGTGGAGACAAGGAAAGTGGAAAATATTAAGACTATATGGAGCAAATGGGAAGCTGATAAATGTCGTGAAGAGCATGTATAAGGGTGCAAAGGCTGCGGTGTTTGAGGATGGTGAACTGAACTATTTTGTACTATCTGAATGTTGGATTGAAACAGCTATGTGTCATGGCTCCACTGTTGCTCAATCTGTATATGGATGGGGTTATAAAAGAGACACAAGGTAGGGCAGTAGATGGTGGAGCGGCCTTAATGAGAGAGGGCAGCGTTTGAAAACTTCCTGCACTGTTGTTTGCAGACGATACTGTACTTTTTAAGTGAAGACGAATGGGAACTGCAAGGCTTGGTGAATGAGTTTGGGAGAGCGTGTAAGAAACTGAATCTAAAGGTGAATGTAAGGAAGAGTAAAGTAATGGTCTTCGAGAGAAATAAAGCCACTGAATGTACAGTACGACTGTATGATGAGGAAATGGAAAAAGGTGAGTGCATTTAAGAACTTTGGTATGTATGATGATTAGAAATGGAGGTTTGGAGGATGAAGTGCCTGAAAGGGTACAGCAAGGAAGAAAGGTTGCTGGTTCTTTGAAAGAAGTGATGAGAAGTAGGAAAGTGAGCAGGGAAGTAAAAAAGTCTCTGTATTTTAGTTCTGTGATACCAACTCTAACGTATGAAAGAGATGCTTTGACCTTGTTGGAAGGACACAAGTCAAGAGTGAGAGCAGTGGAAATGGATTATTTGAAAGGAGTATGCGGGGTTACATGGAGAGACCGACTGACAAATGAGGAAGTGAAAGAGCGTTGTGGTGTGGATGTGGATGTGATAGAAAGCGTTAGGAAAAATACACTGAGGTGGTTTGGCCATGTTGAGAGGATGGAGAACGAGAGACTAACGAGGAGAGTGTATGTGATTGACGTGGAGGGGGGAGCGGAAGGGTGTAGCCGAGGGTAAGACAGAGGGAAGAAGTGAAGAGGTATATGAGAGTGGGGGGTGCGGGCTGGGGGAAGGGCATTGAAATGGCTGGGGACAGGGCGACATGGAGGCGATTTGTTTGTGGTCACCCTTTAAGGGATTAAGACGTCTGGCAATAGATTGACAGACAGACAGATAGTTATCTGACTGGAGGAGCGTTAGAGAAAAGAGCTCTTTGAGTGGAATAGTGTATGAGAAAGAATTACCAAGGCGGAGCAATGTCAGAGCAAAAAAATATTTGAATGGAGGGGTGCGAGAGCCTACAGTTACCTGAAGAGTGGTGTGTGCGTGCCTTCCCTCAGCCACATAACCATTTGCACGGAGTCCTTGGCCTGCCTTACGGTGAGGTCGCACGGCAGCAAGCTTGTGTCTCCGGCCAACGCCCACACTTCTTTCGCCGGCACTGTGAAGAAAGATAAGGTAGTTATTAGACAAATAATGTACCTTGCATATAGGCTAAGATTCATAAATAAAATCACGAACAACTACTTTTAGTGACTCAATACTAAGACGAAGAAAGAACACGAGACTCGTCCTTTCTTGTCGTCCCTGCAAAAATATGAATAGTTCACGTTTCTGCATAAATAACTAGAGATATAAAAAGCCTCTGTTCTCTCCTTATCTCTCTTTCACAACTAATCCATTGTTACGACAAGGCGTTGACCGTAAGTTCACTTACTATTCCAGGACCTAGGTAGGCTAGTGAAGGTGCACGAGCGAAATTAATAGCCTACACATGTGCTGAGGTACTGAGGGAGAACAAGGAAATAGAGATCATCCGAATGAACTGGGTGGAAATTTGTATCCTTTTGTAGCTAATTTCCGGTACCCAAGTGGTGGAAAGGTTGTGAAGAAGATGAGAGGTGTGTTGGGAGATATTTTACTAACAGCTGGGAAGTGGTGACGATGGGAGTTGTACTAAGTCGCTTATATCTGTGCTGGTTGTGAAAGTGGGAAATGGTTTACGTATGACAGGATGCATTTAACTGGTTGTACCCAGTGCTTGAATTTGGCTTGATCATTTTGACTTGATACATTACGTTCCACGACCCGAAGTGTACTGAAATTTGCTGTTGCAACGGAAACGAGAAAAAATTCTCTCTCTCTCTCTCTCTCTCTCTCTCTCTCTCTCTCTCTCTCTCTCTCTCTCTCTCTCTCTCTCTGTATTTATCTATCTATGTCTGTCTTTATCTGTCAGTCTATATGACACTCTCGATGTCAAAATTTATCTATACCTGTCCATCTATCTTTCTTTCTGTGACACACACACACACACACACACACACACACACACACACACACACACACACACACACACACACAGTGCAACAAACAAACAACACAACAAGTTAGGGAACGAAGTTGAAATTGGTATACCATTTTTGCTATGGAACTCAGCCACTACTTGTCCTTTTTTCTACCTTTTTATTCTTACATTCGTATTCCTGGCCCGCTCCTCTCCATCACCCACTTTACCCCTGCCCTCCCTTCTATTTCCTTTGGGCACCCTACATCTCCTTGTTTGATGTAATGCTAATACCACGTAACTTTTGCACTGAATCACAAGCCACTTTTTTTTTTTTATGGAAGAAAGAAGGAACCAAAGGTCAGGATCCCGCAGGGCTGTTACCTCCATGAAAAAAACAAAAAGAAGACAGTAGAGTGCCAAATTAATGCTCCGTTCATTTCGAGATGCCTGGACACACTGCGTTTGAACGACTGGAGATCATAGGCAGTAGGAACTACAGACACAAGGAGGGAATTCAAGAGCTGACATGTTACATAAATGAAGGACTGGAAGTAACGGTTAACTCTTGTATTAGAGAGTTGGACGGAAAAGGGATGAGAGTTGTTGCTTGACGGCAGTTACGTGCCTGTCGTAATTGTGGAGGGATGCAAGAAGACAGTTTAGAGAAACAGTGACCATTGAAGTAGCGACAGAAAAGAGATAAAGATACAACAGTGCGACGAAGAGACAGAGGTTGAAGGGAGCCAGTAAGAGGAGAAGAGTTAATGAGACGAAAAGACTTTCACTCCACTTTGTTGTGATAAGCTGTATGTGGTCAGCCGCCCCACACATAAGAGTTGTACTCTACACAGGGGCGAATAAAAACCTGTAACAATGAAGTCATGAGATATGCAGGGTTAAAAAAAGGCACAGAGTCGGCTTAACACACCTAATCTCTTGGAAGCAGATTTTATAAGATAGGTAATGTGCTCTTTCCAAGATATATCCCGAGAGAACGAAACCCCAAGTATGTTTAAAGATGATAAAGGATTAAGTTGGATATTGTTAGAAAAACATAAATGACACTCCTGCAGAAGATTTTGTTAGGTTGAAAAATGTAAGAACTGACTTTCTGAAGAATTAAAAACAACAAGATTGCTTTTACCCCAATCAGAGATATCAGCCAAGTCAAACACTAAGTGTGCCATAGCCTCATCTCTTGTTTGTTGAAGTAACTGTGTAGTGCCATAATTTTAAGTATTAGTGTAAGTTAGTATAAGTTAGTATTGTAAGTGTAATCTTAGGTAATGTTGTAAATATAGTTCGTACAGTTCATATTTTAGCCATTAAGTTCTATATTTTAGTCTTAATTGATATTCATAATGTGAGCATGATTTTGTTATTTATAGTACCAAGTGCGGTGTGGTACGGTGAGGATCTGTCCGTTCTCCCCTCTGGGGCTAAGATGCGAATGAATGTGTTTGAATGGATGGGTAAATGGGGAGTGTGTCGTCCTGTCTCTGCTACCTCCCTTTCCTTGGGGGAAGCAGCCTAGGTTTATAGATAGATAGATAGTACCAAGTTGAGTATTGGTGTGAATATGTTTAATGTTTATACACAGTGAACAAGCCGTTATTAACAAAGAAGTTTAACCGCGGAAATTTTAGTAGGGATTAATAATCACTAATTTCTTTCTTCGTATTCTGATCTAGAGATTTACCTGCCGAAGTCAATAGTAATCTCCTTTTGAACTATGCAGTGGTGATTGAGAGCTGATGATGTTAGTCATTTGTGATGCGCAAAATTCATGTTATTGAGTCATGTTTGCAGTCGTAGGCAATGAACCGACACGGGTAATAAAACTGTTCGAATTCCTGATTGATTTGGCTTCATTATGATTGAAGTTCCTGTACGCTTATTACAAAAATTTTAAACATCGTAAGTCACTTATCTACGTATGTTAAGTGCAAACGTATATCTCGTATTCTTTGGAGATCTAGTAGAAACAAAAATATTACAAAGTAATCAGTTAAAGTTTTAGCCGATTCCCAAATACTGTCTTAATGCTTATAAAAGGCGAGGGAGCAGCGTCGAATATTTCAGATCGTCGCTCCTCTTCATCAGTACAGGTTATAGTAGCCGCAGCGAGAAATGAACGCTGTGGTGGGGCAGCCGGGATGACCTGGGATTCCCCCACTGTAGCCATATTTACATGTCACCGACCATCGGCCACCGCTGCAGCCCCGCTCCATGATCCTTACCCTGTGTCTCTGGCTTTCTCTTTCTCTCTCGGTTTCTATATAAACTGCTGTATTTCCGAAACTAATTATGAAATTATTATGACTTTTGTTCCACACCACCTTTGAGGTAAAAATCAAGGAGAGTTTTCTGTATAAAGGTTTCCCCCCCCTCCTAAATGTGGCATATGAGCGGGGGAGTGCGGCCTTGCCGATACCTCCGCCTGACCTATAATTATACACTCGCCAGAACTGACCTGCCCTCAGACAAGGGGGGGGGAACCTTTATACAGAAAACTCTCCTTGATTTTTACCTCAAAGGTGGTGTGGAACAAAAGTCATAATAATTTCATAATTAGTTTCGGAAATACAGCAGTTTATATAGAAACCGAGAGAGAAAGAGAAAGCCAGAGACACAGGGTAAGGATCATGGAGCGGGGCTGCAGCGGTGGCCGATGGTCGGTGACATCCTACCTCTATGGTCGGTGACATGAGGATATGGCTACAGTGGGGGAATCCCCGCATGACCGGCTGCCCCACCACAGCGTTCATTTCTCGCTGCGGCTACTATAGTGCCCGAACTCTCCGCCCCCCCCCCCCGCTCTCTCCCTCGTGTGATAAAGTCCTCATATACGTAAGTTAAATTTGTGATATTTCCCTTGATCCCTCTTGTACTGAATAATCAGATCGTCGCTCCTCTTCATCGTTACAGAGATCGTCCGTCCAAGTCACTGCCAAACGTCTCACACTAAATCACCCCCCTCCTTATTCCTAGTTCACATAGCCTAAGTAACGAATATATTGGCTGGTCCACTTTGATTACAGTCCATTTGATCACTGTTCATATAATTACTGTAACTTTACTGCATATGATTCTTGAGTTATACGAGTTTAATCTTAAAAGAATATCTAGGTGGTAATCTTTGATCCTTCTCGAGAGTCCAACTGTGACCACGGTATTAATATGTCCATGTGTATCAGTGTTCTTTCAATATTAACTTAGCTTGTAAAGTTTCATATTTCTGGTGAGGTAGATCCTCATTATTGTTTCGTTTGGGTTCATTCACAGTTTGAATAGTAATCTGTCTCAGTTCTTAATGCTTAGTAAACCTTAGGTTGTTAATTCGAGTTCGAGTTTGGTATCCTTTGGGGAGTGGTGTAGACGAGATTGAGTGGCCCACAAGGTGTGCTAATATCTAACTACTCACGCTCTCTCAAATAAGATCACTCTTCCCCATTTCCCATAAACCCTCAAATAAGATCACACTGCCCTATTTCTCTTGATCTCTAAACCCCATTTTCCATAATCTCTAAAATTCCCAGCATTACACTGGTGTCATTTATCGATGACTAAAATTTCTTGCGTTACACTGGTGACTAAATTTTTTGGTGTTACAACTGCAGATATGGGCACTGCGGGAAGCAAATGGAAACGTGAAGGGTAGGTCATCAGTGTATGAGTGGATAGGATTAGGTGTACAGCTTAGGTCACTGATGATTAGAAGCAAGAGAGTTGGTGATAGGAGAGAACCCTGAGGCACACCATTATGGATAATTCTAGGAGAAGAACGGTGGCCATCTACAACTGCAGCTGCAGAATGACTAGAAAGGGAGCTACAGATGAAGGCAAAGAGAGATGGATAAAAACCGTGAAAGGGCAGTCTGGAAAGTAAAGATTTATCCCAGACTCGATTGAAAGCCTTTGAGATGTTGAATGCAATGGCAAAACTTTGGTCAAAGTCTCGAAAATAAGATGCCCAGTCTGAGAGGAGGGTGAGAAGATCGCCAATGGTGCGTCCCTGCCAAAGCGCTTAATGACGATCTGAAAGACGGTTGAGATAGAAAACGTGCTTTTTTTTTTATTTTATTTTATTTTTTTTTAAGAAGAGACTCAGAAACTTTTGAAATACAGGATGTTAAAGCAATTGGGTGATACAGGGCTGGGAATCGTCACCCTTCTTTGGGACAGGCTGAATGACAGCATACTTCTAGCAAGATGGAAAGGTACAATTTGACAGGCAAAGGCGAAACAGTTTACCTAGGGAGGGTGTAATGACAGAAGCACAGTTCTTGAGAGCAAAAGGAGGGACTCCATCATGCCCATATGCCTTGTAAGTATTGAGGCCAGTGATGGCAGAAAATACATCAACTGAAGAAATTTAAAGTCAGCCATCAGGAACTCAGAGGGGGGAAGTGAAGGAGGAACAGCACCGGAATCATCTAAGATGAAACTGGAGGAGAAAGTCTGAGTGAAGATTTCTCGTTTATCAGTAGAAAACCAAACAAGAAGGAGCAGTGAGAGTGCAACATCCACCACCACCAACTGGTATATTGGCCGAATATTTGACATTGTCTTGTGACCTTAACTTTTGACAGATTATCCTCAAAGCTGAATTACTTCAATATTACCAAAGTTTCAAACCTTGCCACCAACTTTGGTTGAAATCACATCACAACTGCTTGAGTTGACTTTGACCAGTGACTATGGTATTTAACAATTCCTTATAACCTGTACCAAAGACTGACTGCTCTCATAATCGAATTCCTGTATCCTTGTATTAAACTGAACTCTTCCGCAGAGTTTAGTGTACATCTGATGAAAACTACTTAAGCTGAACTTGCCATGTGAACCCGACATTTAACCCGCAGTTCGAATATACAAAAAATTAGCCTCTTGTCCGATCCTCAACACATCCAACGAGTTTGAACTAAATCAGATAAAAACTGTTCTAGTTATTTTGTTTGCACATAATAAAGGATTAGCCTTTGACCTCGCCTGTGAACTTGACATATGACTTATCAAAGTTAATTTCCTTCGTTCATGTCAAACCCTTTCCGCTACCATCCAGTTTGGATCAAATCAGCTCAAAACTGTTTGAGTTGACCTCGCCCTGTAATCCTGGCATTAGATCTTTCCCTGTGATGTTAACTTTTGACAGATTGCTCTCAAGCTTAAATCCTTTTATTCTTACCTTATCCACAGCCCTTTAGCAAAGGTTGACCTTAATTGGACAAACAAAGTCTAAGCTCACACTGAGATGTGACCTATTGCCATACACCAAAAAGCAATAGGTTTACTAAACGTCTAAGCCTCAATGTACAGGTATGCATCAAATTTGGTTGAAACTGAACCAAACTATTTGAGTTATTTTGTTAATAATCACACATGTGGGTCGAATTTTTACATTTCCCTATGACCTTGACCTTTGACTAATTGTTTTTAAAACTGAATAACTTAATTTTTCCCTTACCGTGAGCCCCTTCCTCAGAGCAAGTCTAGTCTGGATAAAAACGTTAAAGCTGATTTTGCTACGTCTACGTTTGACCTTGCCCTGTGACCTTGACCTTTGACCTAGTGTCCCTTAAAACAATACGTTTCCTCATGGACTGTCCCTTTCTTTCGCCAAGTTCGGTAAAAATCTAATGAAAGCTGTCTGAATTTTACACACACACACACACACACACACACACACACACACACACACACACACACACACACACACACACACACACATATAGACATACATCACTCAAAATATAACACCCCGCTCTCGCTCCGCAAACACGGGTGTAATAAACGATTGATGTTTGGTCTTGCAGGTTTTTGCTCTCCAGTAGAAAATAGTGCATAAGGAATTACATCAGAGGGGTTGAGATTCACTGTCTGTATTCTGCCTCTCAAGTGAAAAAGGCTGGCCGCATACCTCACGTGGCTGGACTAAGGCAGCGCCTAAACCAAATATCTGCTGACGCGGGGGAGTGCGGGTGGGAGTTCTGTTTCTATGCGTTGCAGTGACTCAGAACACCCGCCCGCACATTTTTTGTTTTTTGTTTTTTTAGGTGTCTGACTCTGGGCATAGGCCTCACAGCCCGTTCTGAAGGCCCATTAGTCCTCCTACATTCCGCACACCTCCACATGTCACCACTTCGGCAATAACATCCTCCGCCTGTACTGAATACATGCTAGGGCTGTCTTCTACAGGACCAGTGTACTGGTATTAGCAGGGGGATTTTTATGACATGTCAGCGCTTCTTCTGGAAGATCAGTAAAGACTGCTTTAATGAAATTCGAATCCTTAAACTGTCCCCTATCCAAGCCGGGATTTGAACATGGGTCCTCCACACCACTCCCTCTCATATCATCGTCCTCTACACCACCCAGTCTCTTATCATCGCCCTCCACACCAGTCCCTCTCATATCATCGTCCTCCACACCAATCCCTCTCTTATCATCATCCTCCACACCAATCCCTCTCATATCATCGTTCCACACCAATCCCTCTCATATCATCGTCCTCCACACCAATCCCTCTCATATCATCGTCCTCCACACCAATCCCTCTCATATCATCGTCCTCCACACCAATCCCTCTCACATCATCGTCCTCCACACCAATCCCTCTCATATCATCGTCCTCCACACCAATTCCTCTCATATCATCGCCCTCCACACCAATCCCTCTCATATCATCGCCCTCCACACCAATCCCTCATATATCATCGTCCTCTACACCATTAAGCCTCTTAACATCGTCCTCAACACCATTCCCTCTCATATCATCGTCCTCTACACCACTCCTTTTTATATCACCGTCCTCTGCTCGTAGATCACTTCATCTGCTCTCTTTTCCTTGCTGTTTGTCATCCAGTTCGCTTCTTTTGTTGCTCTCCAAAAACCTAATCTCATTCTTCTCATTCGTTGGTCGTTTTGGTCTGCTGTTGCATGTTTCACCTCTTCTTATTTTCATTCTAACACACTCCAACTCTCCCACATTATCAGGTTTCTCTCACTGTTTTATCTCCCTCTTCATCTGCTGCATTACTCGGGGCAATTGTACAAATTATGACTTTCACCTTTCCTATTTCCAGCCACGGGATAGTTACAGTAGCAGTTCTTTCACTTAAGCTCCTCCATCTCATGCTTACATTGTTTTGTTTTTTTTCTGTTTAGTAATGAGGGACTGGCATCCTTGTGCATAATTACTTACATACCATATGGCTCTAGTCTTATATCATCGCACGAAACTGAAGTCACACACACACACACACACACACACACACACACACACACCATCGTTACGTAACACGCCTCACGGTCATTGAAGCACAAAGGTCGTCAGCCCCACAGCTTCCCCTGCAACTCTCTCAGCTAATTAGGTCATTTGTACGAAGCACATCGAGAAAGTTATTGTGCCGGGGCGCTGGCCGAGTGAGAGGGCTGAGAGGAGTGAGGCTGGTGTGAGGAAGGAAGAGGAGAAGAAATGGCAAGACGGAAAAGTAGGTGTTGGTACGTAGAGAGAGAGAGAGAGAGAGAGAGAGAGAGAGAATCTGAGTATATCTGACTGTAAGGAAACTAAGGGAAGGGGAGTGGAAGATGTGAGATGGAAAAAAGTTTAGGGCTACAAAAATACGGTGATGTGGTAAGAGATTACTAAAATGGCTGAAGCTGGGAGAGACAACAGAAGGGAAATAAAAAAGATAAACTGTGTAAAGGCAAAACAAACACTCTCAGTATTAACCTTAATGGCACACTTTCTCTTTCTGAAGGGGAGAGAAACAATCGTCCCTAACCCCTGAAATATAGAAACGATTTATGTAGTTTGTACGATTTTCCTTAGCTGACCCCCGTAGTGCAAGGGAAGAGATGAATTATGAAACGTGGGGGGAGTGATGGGGTGTGAATCATTATCAGGGAGGATATTAACCTCTTTACTCACATAACATGGCTTGCATATCTGCTTTACTGCAATTAAATGATTGTACTATTCTTGGGATGCACCTTTTTCAGCTTATTGGGGTTACATTTAGCCTTCATGATCTCATATTTACCAGGGGACCATCTTAAAATACATAATGTCATTTTGTAGCATTACTAATAAACTACAATATTTTGTTACCAATGGTGAAAGGTAGTAAAATGGGAATTAAGGTGAATCCTCGTTAGATACGTATATCTGTGCAGATTTCTCTGTAACGTGAATTCCTGTATTTACCAATTAGTGTTTAACCCTTACAGCCAAAGGACGTCATGAAATTTTCTCCCAGCTGACATCAGGAAATGTTATTCACTTTAGGACACTCTCTCCCTGTGACAGGCATTGTGAGGGCCATATCTAACCCCTCCAGTTCCAGTTATGTTCCAGTTATGAGCTGAATGAAGTCATACGATGATATTAAGAATAAAGTAAAAATTATGTCCATGTGATGGAACAAGGATTAAAAGAACTATCATAATCTCGATAAGGACAGTCATACAATTATATGTCTCTATTATTGACTGTTATATGACTGAAAAAAATATGTATATCTTGCATATCGAAGAAAAATTTAATAAACCTACCAGTGACTTCAAACTGTGAATTAGGAAACACCGGTTTGTAAAATGAAAAATTAAGAAAATGCATCTATGAGTATAATGATATTAAATAATTAGCATAAGATTTCCCTCTGACTTCAACAAGCTTCTGGACTGTTGGGACAAATATGTTCAAAGTGATTGTTTCAAGGGAGAGGGTCAACACAAAGAACGGGATAATTCTCTGGTGTAGAGGTTGGAGTTCATCTCACCTACGCTGCTGCCACACAAAGCACAAGTTAGGAGCAGAAGCTGAAACTGAAGAACATATTTAGTGTAGTGCGGTGCTCACGGGATGTGCAGTTCGCGAAGCCTATTTCGAATATCTCTCTCCTTTCTCTCGCTCGGGACAAGCATTAAGCACAGGATTCTCTTTGGTATTAGGCTGTGTGTGTGTGTGTGTGTGTGTGTGTGTGTGTGTGTGTGTGTGTGTGTGTGTGTTTTATATACTCCAACACTGTATTCATTTATAATGATGTTACTGTGTATGTCGTAGGAAGAAACAAGCAAGAAAGTCATCTGACAACTCCGAAACAGAGAAGCGTAGTTTCATCCCCTTCAATACGATGATATTTTTTTGGTTTACAATAGTTATCCCCATAGCTATCCCCAAACGACATTATTCATTCAAAGAGGGACTCCTCGAACTGGTGGGTATAGATAAAACCTTCTTTAACCCCTTGCCTACTTGAATAATATCACCTGGTGGAGGCAGGAGCAAAATAACAAGTACGTCACTGAAGGGAAGGAATTATAAATTACATTTCACTTACATTCAAGAAATGATTCGCCAGCTGAAAAGAACAGCTGGAGCGTTGACTGGCGCCGCGGGGTGGAATTTAGAGACTTACCACAGGGAAAGGTTTAGACATTCCACACCAGCGTCTGTTTTCTGGGTCACGCAAGGTCATGAGGTGCTGGGATGGTGGAGGAAAATGCAGGGAGAAAGAAAGGGAGGTAGTGAAAGACAGAGTGACACAGAGCCCAGAGAATGGAGTGAGCAGTTAAACGCAGACAAAGAGCGGGTACGAAAGATGAGGTAGAAAGGTGTGACGGTGGAGGGAAAGGCTGGGTGACAAAGGCAGGTGCGGCGAGACAGTGTGACAGTGAACCTAGGGAATGGAATGAACTGACAAGCAAATGCAATGAGTTGGTAAGAATTGTATTTATGCTAACACCGGACGATTTTTTTTCAAACGAGGGGGAATTTTAGCAGTCAAAGGAGTTAACCACTTCAGACCGAAAACGTATTTTCTATTGTATTCCTGGTATCTTCGGACAACGATGCTTAGCACGGAGGAGGCTCTTGGAATTGAAAGGGTAACATACAATCTCCATTAGGTATTTCAGTACGACAGATCATCCCTCCGTTATATAGTAGTTAACTCTGTACTGAAAGTATTAATGGTCTGTCTACAGTATATATACCTCTCTATTACCATACGCCTTAATCTTGTAAGGGATAGTCACAAACATATCGCCTCCTCGTCGCCCTGTCCTCTGTCATTTGGTTGCCCTCCCTCCAACTCATACCCTCATCTCTTGTATTCTCTCCACTCAATCCGTCCATCTCGTCCTTGGTCTTCCACTCCACCTACCCTCATCCATCTCACTCACGTATACTCTTCCAGTCAGTCTTTAATTCTCCATCCTCTCCACATAACAAAGGACAGTACATAAAAGCTAGCTTTTCGTTAAGTGAGACTTTTATTGTTATACGGAAATGTGTTGAGGTTATATTCTGTATCCAGTTTTACCAAATTTATGTTTGCCATATACTTATGAGGCTGAAATTTGTCAGAGATATTCCTGGGTCGGTTATTTGGAACCTAAAGTTTTTAAACTCTGATGTTTTCTTTCATGAAAAAAAGTATCAAGGTGTCCTACATTCAGGAAAATTATTGTACATTTATTTGTGCTTTATTTTCAGGATATATCGAGCAGGGAGCAGATCTCTTTAGTGCGAACAATGACGTTGACGCTGATATGCAGAATAGGAAAAAATTTTTGTTACGCGTATTCCCTAGGCCTTTAACAACCTAATCCATCACTACACACACACACACACACACACACACACACACACATTTATTCAGACAAAATGTATGAACATATAAAGTTTTTTATTGTGCATCCTCTGGAATTCAAAGCATTCCCCTTGCAATGAGATTCTGCCTTCGCTAGACGTTAATACTACTTTTTGAGACTATTTCTGGCGTTATACAAATGTTTGCTGTTTGAAGGAATAGTAGGCGATGTTCAGATCAACAACTTCGCCGCATGGGGTTTGTGAGCTCTTTTCGTTCAAGCTGTATGCACAGAGTTGCTAAATGACAACAGCTTTCATTCAGTAATGGTTACAACAGTGAGACTTGACAGGGATACTGTATGTTTTTCAAGTGACAAAATAAATGGCTTCGACGTCCCCAGTACAGTCATATCAATAGGATTGTGTAGCACTGTAGTACTGCAATTAACCAGTCTCTCAGACCCTGAACACCAAAATAATCTCGCCCAGTAGACTCTGGCAGTTTATAAAAGTAAACTAAACGACTGTCTGCGTTTATAACTGTATCGGGGATGTGGCCATGTTGACCATAGTGCCCGGCCTTTCAGGTGTTGACATCTCCACCCCAGCGAACTGAACAGAGTCCAAGACATGGAAACAGGCACAGATCACCTCACCCGTCCGTCTATAAAAGACAACCATGGAGAAAGTTTGGAAGAAATAATTTATCAGATTTTAAGAGTACGATTACCTCCACCCAGGAGGTTATGTTTTTCCGCACCCTGGTTTGTTTGTCTGTTTGTCTTTTAGCAGAAGTACTTAAAAAGTTGTAAACGGATTATGGTGAAACTTTGTGGAAGGGTGTGCCATGGCCCAAGGAAGAAAATATTAAAGTTGGGGCAGGATTGGGATCCGGATCCGGAGTATCCAGTAAAATATCTCCAAAAGTTCTCAATGAATTTCAATGAAACTTTGTGCAAAGGTGGGCCATGGACCAAGAAAGAACTGATTAAAGTTTGGGGCTAATCCGGATCTGTATCCAATATCCACGGATCCTGATCCTGGTCTTTTTTAATGGCAATGGCACTGAAGGAGATATACGCTTTCTGAGCGCTTTTTATTTTTCGTTATAGAATCAGTATTGGTAGTTTTCCACTTAAATAGACTATAGTGGAATGAGTGAGATCATAAATTGCAGTGCCAGAGGAAACTGTAAATGAAACAGCGGGAAGCAAACCTCAGCAGTTCGATAAAATATCAGCGTGCAGTCTGGATCATACAGAGGTGCGGATAGGGACGCATTCAACACCAAGGACCATATTTATGAAATTTATTGATCTGAAGTTGTGAATAACAGTGCTCGTGTATTCGTTAACCTTCATTCATACTGCTAAAAATCCAAACGAGAGCCTATCAAAGTGGAAGAAAAGCGAAAAACAAGGCGAATTCCTATGACAGTAGACTCCTTGATAAGCTCTTTCCTTATCCTGAGACTGGTTAAGTTTCTTCATAAATACGAAGCCCGATTCCATCAACGTCCTTCCTTGCCGGCAGTGGACGCTGCCACATCTGGCTTCTATTTGCATTTTCAGTGGCAGCATCAGTGTTTGTTGGCCTGTACACACACACACACACACACACACACACTGGCTGCCACCTGCCTCAGGTACTTGAGCCGGTGCCGGAATGGAAACGTGGCGAATGAAATACATATTTAACTGTCCGAAATCGATCCCTAAATATTCTGTAGAATAGGTTACCGTGGTATATTTTGTCACGTTCTCCACCTTTCTGTTTCTTTGGATGACTTTTTTTACATCAAAGAATTTTTGGGTAAGAGATCAAGAATAAAGGCTGTTCGAACCTTAATTAGTGAAAGGAAAAACAAGGCCTAGATAGCTGACAGTTATTCATGGAATGTCTTCGTTTTGTAAATTTGGTCAGTCTGCATTCTACATTACTGCAGATGCTGCAGTCAGCAACAATACATAGGCTTAGGCTAAATACATTCTGTTTTCGTTACATGCTTCGGATTATAGCCCTTTAAAGTTTAAAAATGTAGCCGTAAGTCTTTTATCTGGAAGATGTTACCATCATGACTCTCCTTGTTTGCTTCTATTCCTGCCATCCTCTACCTTCACGTTTTCCTGGTATGATTCCTCATTGCTCCTATTTACAGGTTCCTCCCTCTTTGCTGTCTGCGACGTTGATATAGGACTTATTTTCCCCGCCCATAAAGAACTTCTTGACTTTCCTTCCTACCTACCAATTTCCCTCCTTTGCCGCTCCTTCTGCTCTGTGTCTCGTTTCCTTCACTTTTTTTTTTTCTGGCATTTTACGCCTCTTTCCTTTTTCCTCGCCACATTCTCCCACATTCTCAGGGTTTTTTTTTCCACCCCCTGCATATCCTGTCTTCACTCAGCGCTTTTTCCGTATAACATATACTATGCTTCTGGAGAGAAGTAATAACTTACTTCCTCTCTTCTCTATTTCCTGCAGTTCTGTCACAGAATCGAGTCTTATTATGGATTTTTCTTTTTTAAAACTCCTACAAAGATTTTTGTAAACGAAATAACTTACGATTCGAATTACCTGCTGTGTTTCCTGTAAGGGTTTATCACACTCCCCACTTTGTTACCTCTCTCTCTCTCTCTCTCTCTCTCTCTCTCTCTCTCTCTCTCTCTCTCTCTCTCTCTCTCTCTCTCTCTCTCTCTCTCTCTCTCTCTCTCTCTCTCTCTCTCTCTCTCTCAACGTTGCATGGTTTCTTCTCGCTCTGCTTCTTCATTCCATTTTCATTTTCTATCTCTCTGCAGTCCTACTTGTCTTCTTTCTGACCTTCTGCCTGCCACTCTGATTCTTTGCAAATTTATGCATGCTTCAGTTAGTTTCAGCAATCAGTTTGCCCTTCTTACATCAACGCTCTGTCATCATTATTCTCTGCCTATCCATTGTTCTCCTTACCCCTCACCTTACCCCACACTTTCCCAGCCCTTTCTGACCCTTGACTCACCGCTTCTGCTAGTTGCCTGCATGAGGGCCTCGGTGACAGGCTTCATCGTGGACACGCTAATGGCTGCCCTACCTGCATGTCACTCCGCACACCCACACCTAGGTTTTTTTCTTCTTCTTGATACATTTCTTAATAATTTAATGAAGGAAAGCATTTTTCTTCCAATAACTATAGTCATAACTGCTAAGATGTTTATGTTTTACAGTGAACTCTTCTTACTTCAAGAAATACATATTTTTGAAGCATTTATTTTTTGCAACATTAATGAATAAATACATGAAAATGGTTGTAATGTACTTTTTACCTGATGACACATTTAATGTGCCAAAAATTGTTGATTTAATTCATGACTAAGAGGACTTTTTAAAATTGATTTCAAACATGCCAACCCTGTAATCGAATTTATCAAATCAGCAACTAAACCCACTCCCATAACTCATGAGGCCTTTACCATCTCAACGGTCAACCCAGGCACACCCGTCGCCTTCCTAAGTGCATGCTGCTGATTGCTTTGCTCACAGTAGGAGGATCACTCGATGGCCAAGGGCGAAACATTGGATTTGTTGACTCCAAACCTTCCTTATTCCAGTCAAACTCCTCATTTAGCAACTGGTTATACTGCTCTCCCCAGGCATCTTTAATATCCTCACTGTCCACCACTGCCATTCATTCATTATTCTTCACAACATTCTCATCTATGACATCCCTGTTTTCTCTCATCTGTTGTGCCACGTTAAGTACCATAGTCTTCACCTCGGCACTGTGGGGACTGTCCAGTAAAATTCTCTGCGACAGATTTTGCTCTGTACACCTCTCTGACGACTCTACACTTTGCAGCCAAGTATTCCTCTCTGTTACCACCCCTTTACCATTCCCCGAAAAGTCTTCTTTCCTCCTTAACTGCTGACTCTACGGCCTCCCATCACCACCATGTTACCTTATATGTTAATGGGCCCGTGGTCCAACCACACACTGACTCAGTAATCCACAAGAGATTGTTCTTGAAACCTCTGTACTGTTCACTGACACCTGTCTTCAGCTCAGGGTTCGGCCACCATTCTACTCACCTCGATATAGAAAGCATCCCTTACTGCTTTCTTGTGTACCTCTGCATTAAGAAGGACTTGGTGCATTTTGTCTCCAGAACGTCCATATATTGGTCAGAACGCATTAAAAAGGGTCTTCGTGGAAACTGTTGGCCATAAGGTAGAGCATCAAGTAGCTGCACTTTGCAATTCATCAACGACTGCTTGCTAACTCTTGTTCATCTTTTCGTCTTTAATTCTTTCTGAGGATTTTTTTTTTTTCCATCTAAAGATGATTTTATTAAGCTTAGGAGAGACTTTCCGAACCAGACGGGCTAAATATCTATCTATCTATATACCTAGGCTGCTTCCCCCAAGGAAAGGGAGGTAGCCGAGACAGGACGACTCACTCTCCATTTACTCATCCATTCAAACACATTCATTTGCATCTTAGCCCCAAAGGGGAGAACGGACAGATCCTCACCGCACCACACCGCACAAGGGTCAACTGGGCAATGCAATCAGTGACATCCGCAGCAGGGCCCGACAGCAGAACTGGTTTACCCCTGCCACATCATAACAGACCCATCCCCTTACCCGCACCTGACTTGACTAGCTGATCAGACCAAATGCGGGAGAATATCCCCTCAGGGCTGCGTCATCACTTATTCATTCACAATTTCTCTCCATTTATTTCTGTCACGCACAGCCACTCTTCCTTGCTCAACAGACATCCCTCTCGCATCCAGCGCTCTCTTCACACTGTCCATCCATCCTATTCGTGGTCTTCCTCTCAGCCTTACACCTCTCACATCAGATCTAGTTATCTTTTTCACCAATCGCTCATTATCCATTCTCTCCATATGTCCAAACCATTGCAACACCCTCTGCTCAACTCTACCAGCCATCTCCCAAACAACTCCAGTTCTCCTTCGCACTTCATCATTTCGCACCCGATCCATACGCGTCACTCCACACATACTCCTCAGACATCTCATCTCCATTACATTCAAACTTTTCCTCTCTGCTACACCCATATTCCATGTTTCAGCCCCATATAATGCAGTCGGTACCACAACACCCTCATACAGCCTTCTCTTTACATCCATTCTAAGCGAACGACATTTAAACACTTTTTCATTCCTCCCAGCACCTTTCCTACTTCATTTATTCTAAACTTCACTTCTGCATCTATTCTTCCATCCACAGCAACATGTGACCCTAGATATTTAAAACAATCTACCTCCTCAAGCAACTCACCATTCAAAACTATATTCATCCCCCTACCATCTATCAACCTCGTACACTTCATCACTTTACTCTTATTCTCATTTACTTTCAATTTCCTCCTTTCACACACCCTTCCAAAATCCTCTACCAACTGTCTCAATCTCTCCTCTGAATCAGTCACCAGTGCAGTATCATCTGCAAACAGCAGCTGCTTCAGATTCCACTCTCCTCCATCAACATTTACCAGACTCAGACCACCTAAAACTCTTGCATTCACCTCCCTTACAACACCATCCATGTAAATATTAAACAACCAAGGCGACATCACACATCCCTGTCGCAGCCCCACTCTCACGGGAAACCAATCACTCACAGCATTTCCCACTCTTACACACGCTCTACTATTTACATAAAAACTTTTCACCCCTTTTAGTAACCTACCATCAAGTCCATACAATCTTAAAACAGTCCACAAAGCCTCCCTATCAATTCTATCATACGCTTTCTCTAAATCCATAAATGCCCAAAACACATCCTTGCCTTTCGCTAAATACTTTTCACACACTTGTCTCACAGCAAACACCTGATCAACGCATCCCCTCCCTCTCCTAAAGCCACACTGCTCATCACTAATCACTCCCTCTGTACCCTCTCTAACTCTCATAATTAACACTCTACCATACACCTTACCTACAACACTCAACAGACTTATACCCCTAAAGCTAGTACATTCATACTTATCACCCTTGCCTTTATACAACGGGACCACACAGGCACTTGCCCAGTCAATTGGCACCATACCTTTCTCAAAGCACACATTCAACAATCTTACTAACCAGTCAACAATAGTCACTCCACCACCCTTCAGGCATTCCACAGCACACCCATCCATACCTGCAGCTTTCCCTGTTTTCATCTCCTTTACTGCCTTCTCCACTTCTTCCTTCGTGATCAAAGAATCATTCAACTCTCCCAACACATTTATTCCTTGCACCCTTCCATCCGCCACAATCTCAGCCACCCTTTCCTCCTCTACATTTAACAATCTTTCAAAATACTCTGCCCATCTCTTCCTTACTGCATCCATCTCAATTAACATCCTTCCATCCTCTGCTTTTACTCGTTCTTCCTTCCCAGACTCTCCCTTTCGCACCCTTTTCACCTCCTTCCAAAACATTTTCTTATTCTGCTGAAAATTCTCTGTCAGCCGCCTACCCCACCTCTCATCTGCTGCCACTTTAGCATCACGCACAGCCCTTCTCGCTCTATTCCTCTTCTCCTTATACCTTTCATATGACATCTCATCCTTCCTCTGCAGCCACACTTCATATGCACGTCTCTTCTCTGCCACAGCCATACTTACTTCCTCGCACCACCATTCACTTCCTTTTCTTACACCACCACCCACACGTCTCACACCACACACCTCTTCTGCATGCCCCACCACAGCACTCTTAAACAACTGCCATTCCTCCTCCACGCTGCCATTTTCCCGATCTTTCACTGCGTTCCACTCATCTTTCAATTTCTCCTGATACTCTATCTTTTTCTCTCTTTTATCCAACTCACTCACTTTCAAAACCTCCCTGCCACACCTAACCCTCCTAGCTCTCATCCATCTCTTTCCTACTCTTAACTTTCCCTCCACCAGGTAGTGGTCAGACATACCTCCACCCTCCCCTCTCAGAACTCTCACATCCAACAATCTTCCTATTACATTCCTAGACACAACCACATAGTCCATCAAGGCTCTATCAACAACCCTTCCACCCTCCTGTCTCACCCATGTATACTTATAAATATCTTTCTTCTCAAACAGCGTATTCCCAATCACCATCTCTCGCTCAACACACATCGCTATCATTCGTTCCCCATTTTCATTTCTTCCAGGCACACCATGCATACCAACTACACCTTCAACTGCTACATTTCCCACTCTAGCATTCAGATCTCCCATCATTACCACATTCACATTCGCTTCAAAACTCTGCAGACACTCATCAACATCATTCCAGAAAGACTCCCTCTCTTGTTCATCCCTTTCACTACCAGGCCCATATGCACTCACAAACACCCACAACTCACGTTCAAATTTCGCTTTCACCCACATCAGTCTCGATGACACCTCCTTCCATTCAATCACACATTGCTGAACTTCCGGACTCACTAACAAGGCCACACCTTCTCTTGCCCTTCCTCTATCAACACCTGACAATCTTCCATTCACACTTCCAAACATAGATTCCCCCTTCCCTTTCATCTTCGTTTCACTCAAAGCTAACACATCCAACTTTCTTCTCACAAACATTCTCCCAATCTCCTCCCTTTTAGCCTCAATCGTACTACATCCACGCACATTCATAGACCCAATCTTCAGGGTACGGGGATAACTCCATCCCCCATCCCTTTCTCTGGCCTGTCTCTTTTTAGGAACTACAAAACAGAGGAGGGGGTCCCTAGTCCCCTCACCCCGCCCCTTTTAGTCGCCTTTTACGACACGCAGGGAATACGGTGGCAGTATTCTTCCTAACACAACCTGGCCGCAGAGTAGTAGTACCACCCCATAGTGCGGCCAGGTTGTGTCCCCCCCGCCACAGGGGGGGCTAAATATATCTTTCGTTATACCTTCACCAGTAAGGTGTTCTCTTAGCCTGAATACTACCATCTAACAGAAGCAGGAGTAAGAATATATATGACGTCCGCAGGCTTACAAGGTTAGCAAGTACAGTCGTCAGCATAAATTCGCTGCAAGTCTACTCGTGTGATGTGAGTCCTTTTGTCTGGCAACAGTGTAAGGGGACTAGTTGCCACGTAGCCTTTTAAACACTTTAACGACGTGTTTTTTAAAAACAGTACTAGAGGCTGGCTAGAGTACAATATTATGTATACCGTATTTAATCAATATAAAAAAAAAGTGCAAAAGCTGACGGAATGTTATGAAACGACGTACGAGCGTAATACTGTACTCTGACATTCCTCATAACCGTGTCTAAACTCCCTTCCCCTCTCTCCCCCTTTCTCCTCCTGATGTCCCCCCACCCCTCCTTCCCCCTCCTACGCCCCACTCACGTTCATGCCTCTCCACTTTCTCCTCTCCCCACTCTCTCTACCTTCATTCATTTATCCATGGCACTAACCCGACTGGTGCATCACAATTCTCTCTTGATTGTTTGTTAAACCAGTATTGTTCTCATTCATTCATTCATTGCCAGACGCCATGTATCCCAAACGGGGTGGCCAACGGCTTAGAGTTAATTGTTTTACAGGGAGGGGCACTAATCCTCCACCAACCCCACTTGACACGTAGGGAGAACGTTATGCCAACAGCATCTGGTGTTCCCAGGTGGTCACCCATCCAAGTACTAACCAGACCCAACGTCCTGTTCTCAATTGCTCGAAATGCTTTAATAAAATGTATCCAAGGCTAATTACCAATATACCTTCCTGTTCTAATCCCATTCTCACCCTCCCCGTCTGATTCCCACTTTTTATTCCAGTTGTCATTCTTTTCTCCACCCCTTGTCACTACCAACAGCCGCTAGATACAGAAACGTTTGAGGTCTCGTTCTTGTGGTGTATTATTCCTTACTGTGTGTGTGTGTGTGTTTAGTGAGCCTGGCAGTTGGTGGCTATTATTTCAGTAGGCGAAATCAAACAAACATTTGTGCCCATTCCTCCTACTTCCTCCCTCTCTCTCTCTCTCTCTCTCTCTCTCTCTCTCTCTCTCTCTCTCTCTCTCTCTCTCTCTCTCTCGTTTCAAGGAAAATGTTCCCATCCTCCTCATACTGTTCACTGATTCATGAAGCAGGATCAGATCCATCATGTTTCGAACTACTGCATCACGTTTGGGGTAAAGAGTGGGTGAAAAAGACTGAGGCAGGGGAAGATACTCTCGAATTTAAGGAGCTAAAAGGTTACAGGAATAGACAAGAAATGGAGAAGAGTGCAGTTCATTACGTAGATCTGCGCCGTGGTTAAGGTAGACAGGGTGCGGAGAGAGGGGAGTGGAAATGAAGGAGCATGGGGGGGGGGAGTTAAGAGGTAGGGTGGGAAGGGACATGGGGTGGGTACGAGGGAGAGAGCAGAAGTTTCATCACTCTACAACATTTTTCTGTCGTCTTTTGCTCATTTTTATGCTAATCAGATATAAATACCATTGCATTCTGGGCGATTTATAGCACTAATTCTTACAAACACGTCTTTCAGGCGTAAAAAAGCCTGTGTGGCAACTAGTTCCTATACACTGTTGCCAGACAAAACAACCACATCACACGAGCAGGCTTGCAGCGAATTTGTGCTGACGACTGTACATCTTACAATAAAAGCATGTAGGCCTGATTTATGATTTAGTGACCTTGCTTTCCATTAAACTGACGGTGTTTAAGGAAACTTCAACCAAAACATTTAAAAACACAGGTGAAGGTTTGTGAGACATGAAGTTGTCGGCCACCCAGTTACAGGAGGTTTTCACGTGGTAAACATTTGGTACTTAACTTGCCGTCTGGGATGGATCAGTTACAATTATAGACAGTGATGCTGAGCCATGTTTCTACTCGATCGATAATGAAACTCTAACGTAATAATCTAAGAAGCTTATCGGGCTCCTTAGATCGCAATAATATCGGAAGACAGTGCGCAGTGTCTCGTTTTCTTGTTTTTTATCGTAATGAAATGTAACTGTATAACGCTTTTATGTTTTACCAAAAACTGGCTTGGTGTCCGTTCGTGTAGGAAAGTATTGTGATTGTTGTTCTCTCTTTGATTAAAGATATTGACCCGAAGATATTGAGTATGTCAAATGACACCCAACCCCTTGAATTCGGTGACAAATTCTGTATTCTTGTGTTCCATACGATACTATTAATCTTTAGATTTTGTAGCGACAGAATTCGAATCGGTCTCCATTAACCCCTTCACCGCCTGATATTTCTCCTTAGAAGAATAAAATCGTCTGATGGTAGCAAGAACAAAGGCAAAATTGCGTCATGGGACAGAACGGGTTAAAGACAGCCATGAGAGTCTGAATGATACAATGCTTAGGGTGTTTACTGTAGGTAGGTCTCAGGAGTCATATTTCTTACGACTAAATTAAGGAAAGTCGCGAACCATGTACATAAAAACAATAACGGTAATGAAGACACTCGAAAGTTATCTTTATTTTTGTATTTATTTTTTTAAGTTTTGATGAGAATACAAGGATGCATAGATATATACCAAATGCTTTGGGATTCCTTTTTCAACGACATGCCTTTAATAAACGTATGCATTTATCATGGCCGGCAGGGCTGTAACCTAACATTTTACTAAATTTCGATTAGTCAGATTTCCCTGCTCCATGAAAATGAATTTGATTTTTTGGTGCAGTTTAATCTCTTGCTGATATCTTGCTCACAGTTCCTGTTTATGCACGTTTTGCTGCAGAGTTACCCATATGTGAGAATATTTTAAGTTGAAGATAGTCTTCCCAGGTGACTGCACCTGTCACCAGTAACCCAGTGATAACGTTACTTGCTAGCGTCACCTGTAATCAACAACCCAGGTAGACAAAGGTGATATGGTATGTGTTCGCATTTCAGCCGCCTGCTCTATCACTTAGTTGCGTTGCCTGTAGTGGCAGTCCAGCTCATCTGCTTCTCACATTAATCTCTCTTTGCTGCCGAAAGGTTATTACTTTCATAACTATGTTGTCACTAAGTTGCATGGCTGAACCTACCATCGTTATGAAAATCAGGCCTGAAACATAGGTTTCCACTAATTCCAAGCCCCACTGCATCACCTACATTCCCTCTGCCATACCTCTGCATCACCCTTTCCCCTGCCGCACCCAAGCACTACCCCTTCTCCTGCCACACCCATGCATCACTGTTTACCCAGCAAACCTCTACTTCATCCCCTTCCCCAGCTAAAATCTTGCATTTCCCCCTGTCCCTATCACAGTCCTGTATTATCACTTTCCCTGCCACACACCTACATCACCTTCTTTCCCAGTCATGCCCTGTGCCACACCTTCCCTTGTCACTCCCCTGCATCACTCCTTCACCTCACATGGTACTCGTAACATTTTTAAGTGAAAGAAGAGTAACATAAGCAGCTGCCATGAATTTTCTGTTGTGTGCATTATATGATCTCCAAATTGTTATTGGAACACCATGTGTATGAAATACATATCTCAGAGTATTCACACACTCCACGGAAGAAGCTAAGACAGTAGTTTTGACTGATTTCCCAGCTCCCAGTTTGCTTTTGAGTTATGAAGTCAAAACTGACTGGGGCAGCGGCCTTTTATCTCACCCTTCCAAGCAGGCTGCTAATAATTTAGTGCACTCACTCTCTCTCTCTCTCTCTCTCTCTCTCTCTCTCTCTCTCTCTCTCTCTCTCTCTCTCTCTCTCTCTCTCTCTCTCTCTCTCAGTTTGTCCCATGGAACCCAAGTTTTACGCCATTCATAATCGTCTCCTCAGAAGCTGAAAAGTGGGTGTAGAACAAAAGGTTCCACATCCCAGTAACTTTGAGCTGAACAATGAGGCGAGCTCAATGTTTGTTTCTGTGTGCACCTGGAAGTGTTTTTGATATGGCGTCTGGTGATCTAGTGGTTACAACGCTCCAGGTGAAGTAATATGCTTGCGTAGGTTCAATTATCACATTTCTTTAACCATATGACGTCATCGAAGGAAGGAAGTTGGGTTGCTCTTAAACGAACTTGACAACGGGAGCCTAGCGTCGGGCCTGCACCCCAAAAGGAGTAATTTGGGACTGACTCCACCCTTTAAATAGGCAGAGCATTAGGAGTAGAGGGATGTTATTATTATTATTATTATTATTATTATTATTATTATTATTATCTAAAGATGGGGCAGCCACATTCCATTCACTCAATATAATCCTAACCTCGGTGACTCTACAATGAGCGACAGGCCAAATGATTTCCTGTACACCAGGAAACCATTTACTATGTTGGATGATAATCACATAAGCAAATGATACGGTGGTTTAGTATATAAGGCACTCCAACCAGAGTCGGTAAACATCTATATCCACAATGTGGTTAGTGTTAATAACTCACATAAACCACTCAGGCGCGAGAATGGCTGGTCACCCTCGCTTTAAATGTCGCGACTGAGTAGACTAGCCTCTGGTTCCGACGCTTCTGATCAGACTAACAAGGATTGATTGGATGTAGCATCAGCATCAACGTCGTCGTCATTACATTCTTATTCTTATTCTTATTCTTATTATTATTGCTGGCAAGAGATCGAGCTGGTTGGGTGAATGTTGTGAGAACTGCATGATCAGGGATGACGGCGTCCGTACTGATTCACTCGGATACATTTATGTGAAGCTACAGAATGTAGTGAAGGTTTTTGGCTTATAAGATAAAGACAAGATTCTGGGGGGTTTGAATGATGAGTGAATTGAAGTGTGTGTGTGTGTGTGTGTGTGTGTGTGTGTGTGTGTGTGTGTGTGTGTGTGTGTGTGTGTGTGTGTGTGTGTGTGTGTGTGTGTGTGTGTGTGTGTGTGTGTGTGTGTGTGTGTGTGTGTGTGTGTGTGTGTGTGTGTGTGTGTGTGTGTGTGTGTGTGTGTGTGTGTGTGTGTGTGTGTGTGTGTGTGTGTGTGTGTGTGTGTGTGTGTGTGTGTGTGTGTGTGTGTGTGTGTGTGTGTGTGTGTGTGTGTGTGTGTGTGTGTGTGTGTGTGTGTGTGTGTGTGTGTGTGTGTGTGTGTGTGTGTGTGTGTGTGTGTGTGTGTGTGTGTGTGTGTGTGTGTGTGTGTGTGTGTGTGTGTGTGTGTGTGTGTGTGTGTGTGTGTGTGTGTGTGTGTGTGTGTGTGTGTGTGTGTGTGTGTGTGTGTGTGTGTGTGTGTGTGTGTGTGTGTGTGTGTGTGTGTGTGTGTGTGTGTGTGTGTGTGTGTGTGTGTGTGTGTGTGTGTGTGTGTGTGTGTGTGTGTGTGTGTGTGTGTGTGTGTGTGTGTGTGTGTGTGTGTGTGTGTGTGTGTGTGTGTGTGTGTGTGTGTGTGTGTGTGTGTGTGTGTGTGTGTGTGTGTGTGTGTGTGTGTGTGTGTGTGTGTGTGTGTGTGTGTGTGTGTGTGTGTGTGTGTGTGTGTGCCATCAGACCGGAGTTAAACACGATTTGTGTGCTTGGTGACGGCCTCATATTGATTCTGTTTATCGAAACCTTTGACTAACTGGTGTGCTGCCATACGAAATAACATTTTGATAAAATGTTACAATAGTAATAAGAAAACTGTTTTCACCCTTGCCACAAGATTAGACGCTGAGTACATTTTCAAAACACTGGTTTGTGCGGTATTTTGAGTTGTCATCGCGGCGGGACTTAAGTCTTAATTCAGTCTTTATTGGGAGAGATCATGCACAACGTTAATATTACCATTTTGTACTCAACCTTGCAAATTTAATTTTGCTTCAACGGCTTTTTGAAATAGCATCAAAGTTCCTCCATGATAATACCCTCACATGATTACGAAAACAAGCCAGTACAATCAACGATATATTATAAGAACAGCACAGGAATGGAAATCTACACAGTAACTTAATCACAGCGATCACTTAGTTCTTTCCATATATACTACTAACTGCTCGCATTTCTGTGATAGTGGTGACCAGGCCAAAATTATCCATTGCTAAGTGCAAGGGCCTGAGGCTATGTGCTCGGCCTGCCCAGTGATGGAGTATCATGATAAAATACAACATCCAACCATGTTTTGGTGGTTTCACTCTATCTGTACGAAGCATTATACCATCACTCTGTCTGATGCTTGAAATTACTTGACCAGTAGCAGTCTCTCACTTTTAATTACGAAAACCTCTGTGTGCCCTTTGGTTAGTCCTTTGTTTGATACGTTTCAGTAAAAGTTAATTATTTTCTAATCAGCTCACCTAGACTCAGGCTCCTGTGACTCACTCAGCTGAATAACATAGTTCGGCGTCAACACCAACAGAAAGGCAGAATTTTCCTGATAATGAGAGGGTCGATGGTGCCATTATGCTTAGATTCCTTAGTCTCTAGCTGAGTAGTATCGCGTGGCATCAAGTGAAGTGGAATACTAAGGTTGTCCTGATTATGAAATGGTTAAAAAATCAGTTCTCTTTATCTTGATTAAAAAGACGTCATTAAAATCCCTGACGATTGTTTCTCCTGATTTGCTGCGTTTTATGCTGGAAAAAGACCCCTTTCTTTTGTTAAGTTCAATATATATCTATGTTATCGTGTAGTCTTCTGCTAAAAACATTGATCATGAAGCTACGTGCCTTCATTTTCCCTCTCTCTCTCTGGTTTCATCATGTTCTGTCCGAAATATTTAGTTGTTCTGTCACAGAAGATATACGATAATAATATGATATTACCGAATGATCTAAGTAGAGTTGCGGACTGCACAGGTGTTTCCTATGCAGCTAGCGTGAGTGCTTCACTGATGATGTAAGGAAGGGTAATTGTGAAATAATAAAGCTGAGATCCATAACTAAAATCTTTAATAGTGACGGAGAACACGGACTCCTTAGTTTTTGTCCATAATTCCTGAAGCATATGATGAAGACTGAACGTCCTTGGTCTCTCTGTGTCACTGCTGACTATCCTCTGTAATGGGTGCAGTGATGAAAACTAAAAATCACAGACGTTCAGTATACTGTATATTTGCAAAAACCAAGGGTTTGCTTTCCCCCTTGCGGTATACGGTAATTTAAAATATATGGTCTTGGTTATACGGCAATGTAACTGGGAGAAGGAATACTCTAATGCGTGTGTAGAGGAAACAGTAATGGATGTGAGAAGTGTTGCTCAGCCTGGACTTTCACTCAGGAGGTTGTGGGTAGTGAGGTGGTGGGTGTTGGGTACTTGAGAGTAACGACTGTGGTAACGAAAGGCAGGCCCAGGGGGCGAGAGGAGAGGGCTGGGGAGGAAGAGAGGATGGAGGGAGGAGAAGAGAAAGGATGAACGAAAAATGGAAGAGAGGGAGAAGGGATGGAGAGGGTAGACAGAAAAGGGGAGACATATGGAGGGAAGGAGAAGGATGAAGGGAAAGAAGGAGCAATGAAAGAGAAAAGAGAAAGGTGAGGGTTTGAAGAGTGGATAGGAGGATGAAGGGGAAATGAGAATTTGGAGAGAGAGAGAGAGAGAGAGAGAGAGAGAGAAATCTACCACCCAGTATTACACTATGGCCGCCTATATGTTAACCCACCTGCAGGACCAGTAGAATTCAATGGATAATTAGAATGGTAATTTACATTATCCTTTTATTACGTACTGATATCCCGCACTTCCGATTATTTACTGATCCCTTTTTAGTATATATTAATAAAGATATTATCTCTACTGTGAACCTTTGGCAATTAATGTTTGTTTCAGGTGGAAGTTTTCAGATTATTACTTTTAATAAGCTACTTTTTTGTACAGTGTCACCTCTGCTCAGACTTACGTTCTCTCGTTCTTCCTACTGTAGATCTATACTTCAATAAAAGACGTCAATAGGCCAGCCTACACTGTCATATTCACAAGATACAACACAAAGGCCACATCTAACTAGGCGCGTTAGTTTCCTCGGGTTGGGACATTATCTAGTGCCTTCTTCTTGCCAGTTTATTCGTTTGTTTCACTTATGACCTAAATGTCATCTTGACAAACGTAGTACTAAATAAGAAAGAGGCAATAGGGGGTCCCCAATGCTGACGATAATATATCCCCAAGACACTCACGTCATCAATTATGCTGGATCACCTCTCACCAGCTTTACTCAACTTACCTGTAAAGATGGAAAATTTATAGTTAGAACGATTGTACATTAAAAATACACACTCATTTATACAAATAACATAGTGTTGAATACAGTGTTATAAAAACAGTAGCCTACTCAGTTTTTCCAGTTCTTTGTACACAGCAGTGAAGAAAAGCGCAAGAAGTTCGCTTGTACTCAGATGTCAGATGTATTTATATTCAGTGACACAAAGCTCGTAGAGAACTGTCAATGGCAGAAGGTTTGTCTGTTTCCTTCATACGTCCTCTCCACGTTACATCATTTTTCAAACAATTTCTCTCCTTCTCCCATTTATTAGCCCTCAGAGAGCATAGGATTTCTCTGTGCTGAATTTGATCGGACGTCATAAACTGGAATACAGTACGCAGTTCATTATTCTCTGGTAAATCATTTATCGTAAATGCCGTTAAGTTTATAATGTCTTAGACTTCTCGTAAGCTTAAAATAACTGTCTGCCGTTCACCGAAATAAAATGCAGAGTAAGTGATCCACAACCAAAAAGTTAAACCATCTTTCTCCCCCATCCAGCCCAACACCTCCTCAAATCCAGCCAAGAGTTCTGGTGGCCACTGACTCTTCAGTTTGCTCATCATCCATTCAGTCAATGTAGTGCTGCTCTAGGGTGTCTGCCCTTTCCTCTCCTCCATCTTTCATTCCATCCATCCTCTTCTGTCTGTCTTTCCTTCACTCTTTCCTCGTCCTTCTGCCTACGGATGACTTTACACTCCCTCTTCCTTCTTTGTTTCCTTCATTCTTTCCTCGTTCTTCTGCCTGTGGGTAACTCTTCACTGAGTGACAAGCCAAATGGTTTCCTGTACACCAGGAAACCAGTTATTACGTTGGGTTGTAACCATATATCAAATTTTGGCGCCTGGTGGTTTAGTGGATAATTACGACGCTCCAATTGGATTGAGCCGGTGAAGGTTTATATCCAAGGAATGGTTGGGGTAAGTGCTCACGAAATGCCACTCAGGGATGAGTGAGGCTGGTCACTCTCATCTTAAATGTCAGAACCAACTTGCCTAGCCCAGGGCTCCTACGCTTCTCATGGGGCAATGTAGGATTGAATAAATGAATGAATGAATAAAGCAATGTTCGTCGTAAATGGGTTGAAGGAGTTTATGTACTGGGGAGGGAAGGAGGAAGGCGGGGACGTTGTGGAGAGTCATGGCAGTTGTACTCGTACAATTAATATGGCAGAATTCGGAGTGCATTATTCTTATTTTCTCTTGTAAGTCAGCCCTATGTAGACTTTACTGCATAGAGACGTAGTTTGCCACAAGAACATAGAAAGGAAGCCATAATGTGTGATGTGCAAAATCCATTGCTGGGGAAGAGACGTTCCGAGGTCTCTGAAGCCAACCAGATATATGGCGCTCAGTCAAACTGATTCATTTCACTGGAATTATTGACATGTATCTACGCATGCATTCTAAAGAGCATGTATATAGTTTAAGTAACACCTATTAAAGGGTATTAATATGGGTCGTTCTTACAGGGAAACTAATAAAGCTACTAAGAACATTGGGAAGTAATATATATTTCTAAGTAAATGCTGGACTCAACCACCCTGCACTTGCACGGATAGGACCCTTGTTCCTCCTACGGCGGAAAGCAATAGATTTCGGGGATTCCTTTCTCCTCCAATTCACTGCTCCTGTGAGATCAGGGAGCCATGCTCTGGATATCGCCCTCTCGTGTGGATGGGGGAAGATGAACACGGTATCACAACAGCCATTACGATGAACAATCCTGTAAGTTTTGTGACGTATAAATGTTATAATATCTAATCTAGGCTTTACTCCACACGATTTTATTTACGGCAGACTTATGGAACTGAAGAGTTATATATATCTCGCTAACCCTCATCACTAGCAGAGGATTTCCTAACGTGGTTGAAATGAAAAAATGTCACAGTATTGAAGTACTTCGTGAACTTATATTGCTGAAGGAACAGTTGCACTAGCTGACCTATCGTTTCGTAAACCAGCGTCGAAGTGCAAGTCTTATAATAGTTATGACACTAAAGAACACTTTTAATCCGCCACACTATGTGGCTCACATGACTCTCTCTCTCTCTCTCTCTCTCTCTCTCTGAAACATTTTGCCATGGTCAGGGGCCAGTGGCGTCACCAGGGGGGGGCTAGGGGGGGCTTAGCCCCCCCAAATCAAGGACTCAGCCCCCAAAAAATTGCAGCCCCCCAAAATAATAATAATAAAAAATCACCAGCTTACATAGTATGCTTGCAGCTCGGCACTGACCCACCTAGCTTTCCCCCAACCCCCTACCGCCAATCCACTTTTATTCGTGCATCCATATTAGTTTAATACAATATTATTTATAGCTATATAATGTGATTAATTATTCACAATTTACGTAAACCTATGACTCAAATCATAATAGTTATAATATATTAGTGTCCCATATACTTTTTCCAAGCTTGGTTTTCTTTGAAATATATTTATTGCACAAAGAATGCAAGATTGTATTACATTTATCAGACTTATTATATATTTACAATATATAATATGGTATACATTAATCACGGAGCTTTAAAATCGGATTAGGCAGTCTAAAATATCTGATCTATGCAATTTTTCACAAATTCGAATGTTCAGAGTATCGGAACTCGGAATGTTTGTTTACATTGAGAAGTGACTGTGAGCTGTGGCTAAATCCTGTGTTGTTTTCGGTTATATTTGAATGTATTGGTTTCAGTGGCTGTATAGACGTTACTACGTTCCGGTATATTGCTAGCCACCTCACTGTACCTGTTCATTTTTGTTTTTTACAGATATGAGATCTAGCCTACTGTATACTCTATACAAAGAGTCAGCAGTACTTGGTTCAGTCGACACTCGACTGTCAGAACTGAATGTCATTTCCCTTTTATAGGCTATTCTACAATAATACATTTGCGGATATCAGCCAGCAGCCACTCAAGTGATGAAAAGGTCATCTAAAAATCCTCACAGACAGGGTGACATAAGGAAATTTTTTCGCGTGACATAGGAAATTCTTTCGCACCCTTACCTCCAAAGATGACTCAGATGAGTGCCAAGAAAAAGTGGCTGTTATTGGGAATGAGGTGCCAGAAGCAACCCCAGATAACCCCAAAGCTGAACCCATTCAGACATGTGTAAGTAGCCCTATATCAAACTATTTCAGTAGTCATTTTATGAAACTTAGCCCAGGATTTTTTTATTGATTTATTTTTAAATTGGCTAGTCCTAGGCTATTTCTCATTGTTGCAAATATATTGTCCTAAACGTACAGAGTGGGAAAGTAGGCTAAAACTCTCTCTCTCTCTCTCTCTCTCTCTCTCTCTCTCTCTCTATATATATATATATATATATATATATATATATATATATATAATATATTTTCTCATTATTTTTTAAGCCATCTCCCAGCACAAGTGATAACCTTGATTATACCTGCTGAAGAACCGGCACGAGATCTGTTTTATAATTTTTGTTTTTTTGTGAATGGTTTTGTTTTCCTATCACAGTACCGGTAATGGAAGATAAATCTTGGCAATTATATCTCTATACATTGAATAAAGCGCTTCTTTGAATTATCAAATTTAATATGGTAAGACTAAGAAACCATTATGATACCACATAATACTAGCAATTGAAGAAAAACTATTATCTACAATAAAGCTTTATACAATTACCTTGCACACGTTATATCATAAGGCTTACTGATACCTGGTATTAGGCCCATCAATATTCATGTGTCCTATAAGTTTCTTATTAATAGCCTGTGAGACCTTATTTTACTTTTTCTTCATCTATAGGCCTCAAAAATGCCCCTAAAACTGCTCAATTTCCGAAAAAAAAATTCCGGGGGGGCTTACAGCGCCCCCCCGTACCCCCCAGCTGCATAGGCTCGCTTCGTTCGCCCCCCCCCATCTACCTACACCAGGGCTACAGCCCCCCAAAAATCTGACCTCTGGTGACGCCACAGGTCAGGGCTTATTAACGTGAGCTGACGATATGATAGCAGGTTTTAAGATTCATCTGGGGAACACTGTGGGTTGTATTGCACGTGACAACCATGATTTTCCTTTATTCAAAATCAATACCGCCCCATAAACCATCCAGTATTCTGGTATCACAAGGCCATGGGGTGTTCAAAAATAGCTTTTTCTTTTATGCGAGGAAGAAGGAACCAAAAGCCGAGCCCGCAAAACAGTTTCTTCCAAGAAAAAAACAAAAACAATACAAAAGAGAGCCAAATTCAAGATCAGTTCATTTCGAGATGCCTGGACACACTGTATCTGAAAGACTGGAGATCATAGGAAGTTGGAAATACAGACAGAGAGAGAGAGTTCCAGAGTTGACCTGTTGCATAAATGAACGACTGGGAGTAACGTTTAACTCTTGCATTAGAGAGTTGGACAGAAAAGGGATGAGTTTGTTGCTAGACGGGTGCTACGCACCCGTCGTAGACCTGGAGGGATGCAAGCAAACAGTTCAGAGGAGCAGTGACCATTAAAGTGGCGATAGAAATGAGAAAAGGAGGTAAAAGTGCAGCGAAGAGACAGAGGTTGAAGGAAGCCAGTAAGAGGAGGTGAGCTGATGAGACGAAAAGCTTTTGACTCCACCCTATTAAGAAGAGCTGTACGTGGGGAGCCTCCCCACAATTGAGAGTTGTACTCTAAACAGAGGCGAATCAAACCCTTGTATAAGGTCAACAACCGTGCAGGGATAAAGAAGGCACGGAGTCGGCTTAGCACACCTAATCTCTTGGAAGCAGATTTTACAAGAGATGCAATATGATCTTTCCAAGATAAGTCTCGAGTGAATGAAACCCCAAGCATGTTCAAGGATGATGCAGGATTGAGCTGGTTATTATTAAACACTAGTAGCTACTCCTGTGGAAGACTTTGATGACTTGATAGTTGTAAAAACTGAGTCTTTGATGCATTAAAAACAACAAGATTATTTGTACCCCAGTCAGAGATATGAGTCAACTCAGACATTATGTGTGCCATAGCCTCATCCCTTGTTTGTTGAAATGACTGCTGAGATGGACGTTGTGGAAACCAAATGGAAAGGTGAAGGGTGGAGTCATCAGCGTATGAGTGGATAGGGTTAGATGTACAACTTAGATCATTGATGAATAAAAGGAAGAGAGTTCGTGATAGGACAGAGCCCTGAGGAACAACATTGTTGATAGATCTAGGAGAAGAACGATGGCCGTCTTCAGCAGAGGCTACAGAACGACCAGAAAGGAAGCTATAGATAAAGGCACAGATAGAAGGATAGAAACCGTAAGAGGGCAGTTTGGAAATTAAAGATTTTTTGCCAGACTCGATCGAAAGCCTTTGAGATGTCAAGTGCAACTGCAAAGCTTTCGCCAAAGTCCTGAAAGGAGGATGACCAGGAGTCTGAAAGTTAGGTGAGAAGATCGCCAGTAAAGCGTCCCTGACGGAACCCATACTGACGTTGAGAAAGAAGTTGTGATAGGAAAGGATGCCTTAAAATTTTTATGTTAGGAACAGACTCGAAAACTTTTGTGAGACAGGATGTTAAAGCAATTGGACGATAGTTAGAGGGTTGGGAATGGTCACCCTTCTTTGGGACTGGCTGAATGAGAGCAAACTTCCACCAAGAAGGAAAGGTACAAGTTGAAAGACAAAGGCGAAAGAGTTTATCTTGGCAAGGTGTAAGCACAGAAGCACAGTTTTTGAGTACAACAGGAGGGACTCCATGAGGCCCATATGCCTTGTTAGGATTGAGGCCAGTGATGTCAGAAAATACATCAGCTGAAGACATTTTATTATCAGCCATGAGGAAGTCAGAAAGGGGAGGTGATGGAGGAACCACACCGGCATCGTCTAAGTGGAATTGGACGAGAAAGTCTGAGCGAAGAGATCTGCTTTATCAGCAGAGGAAATAGCTACAGAGCCATAAGAGTAGAAAAGAGGAGGGAAGGATGATGAGGTAAAGTTGTTAGAAAGGTTTTTGGCAAGGTGCCAAAATGAGCGGGAAGAATTCGAGTTGGAGAGTTGAGAGCATTTAGTACGGATGATATTATTTTTAGCAGAGCGAAGTACAGACTTAGCATGATTCCGGGCAGAAACATCAAGAAGGTCTGATTCAGGGGTGGGTTGGGTCCGATACCATTTATAGGCCCTCTCTTTGTTGAGGACAGCATTAGAACAAACGTGATTAAACCAAGGCTTTCTTGCATTAGTCAAAGGATATGAGAAAGAAATGAATGCTTCCATGCCTGAGAGAATAACCTCCGTAATGCGCAAGGCACACTCAGATGGCTCCCAACCATGGAAGCAATAATCATTCCAGGGAAAATCAAAGAAGTACTGCCTGAGGGCCTCCCAATCAGCAGCTCCAAAGTGCCACAGACAACGTTTCTTTGGAGGGTCCACAGGTTATACCGGAGCGATAACACAGGTTAAGATAATAAGGTTGTGATCGGAGGAGCCCAACGGAGAGAAAAGAAGGATTATTTGTAAGGAAGATGTCAAGTATGTTGGAGCTCTCTCCAAGGCGGTCAGGGATACAGGTAGGGTGCTGTACAAGGTGCTCTAGGTCATTAAGGATAGAAAAGATGTAGGCTTGTTCACCAGGTGGATCAGTGAGAGGAGAGGAGAGGAGAGCCAAAGATGGTGGTGAGCACTGAAATCTCGTAGAATGTAGATTTCACAGAAAGGAGAAATGGATAGAATGTGTTTCATCGTACAAGTAAGAAAGTCAAAAAAAATTTCATAGTCAGTAGAATTATGAGATAAGTAAACAATGCAGATATATTTAGTCAGAGAATGATAGGAGAACCGTTGCCAGAGAGTAGAGAATTCAGAAGAATCAAGTTCAGGAAAACGAGAGCAAGATAGGTGGTTGCGTACATATACATAACAGCCACCTTTGGCTTTGAAATGAGTGTAGAGAAAGTAGTGGTTGCGTACATATACATAACAGCCACCTTTGGCTTTGAAATGAGTGTAGAGAAAGTAGTAGGATACAGAAAAGGGTTTGCTGTCAGTTGCCTCAGACAGCTGAGTCTCGGTTAAGATGAGAAGGTGAGGTTTAGAGGAGGAGAGGTGGTGTTCAACTGAGAGAAAGAATAAAGGCCGCGAATGTTGCAGAAATGAAGAAGTGAGTCAGACAGTGGTTCCAGGCACGATGAGTCATCACCGGGAGAGGGGCGGATGGCGGGGGCATTTATGCCCCCCCCCCCCGGGGACTCAGGCATGGTTATAGTCCGCCATTTTTTTTTTTTTTTTTTTTTTTTAAGGTAGTGTAGTGTGTACTGTGCATGTAGATTGGTGTTGATAGTTAGAGAAACTTGTATTGGAGAGCATGCTGGCCTACTCTCTGTGTTACTAAATCACTGAAAAAGTTCAGCAAAGGGGGATGGTCAGGAACTAGTCCCGAGGGCTGATGAAACGGGAGCTCCAGCTCTCCCTCTCATCAGCCTTCCATCCACCTTGGGAATACTGCCCTGCACGACTGGTGCTACAGTCTACTCCTCCTGAGTATACTACGAGTACCGTATACCCACGTTTGGCAAAGTTGTTTAATGAAATAGAAACCATACACCACCATAATAAACAACATTTCAACATTTGGTTATAATTCCTCCGGGTTGTGAGGACTTTTAACTGTTAGGAAAAGATACTGGTTATCTTACAGTAAATGACTCGAAACGGTTAACAGATAATACGAATGTCACTGGTGCTAACACTGTGCTTACGGTATTGAAATTATAACAGTGCAAACCTGGAAAACGTATAATAAAGTATAATTCTCATATAAATGTTGTCATATTTTCGCAAGGGTCTTTTATACAAAATTTATAAACGAAGTCTGTGCTGTGATAAACTGCCTTTGTTTTTGTGATAATATTTCAGAGCGAATACCGTTAACTGGCGTCTTTAGGGTCCCATTAACACTGACACTTTTGTCCTGTGTGACCATTTATCATTAAAAAAAAAAAAGTAATATATCGCTGGGCACATTCAGGATTTAATGGTAACGGAAATAAAACTCGTGTGTGTGTGTGTGTGTGTGTGTGTGTGTGTGTGTGTGTGTGTGTGTGTGTGTGTGTGTGTGTGTGTGTGTGTGTGTGTTTAGAGTTTTTATAGCTCTGTTTTGTTCCCATATTGCACCCACTCACCGACTCTAGTTATCTCACCAGATCTCCGAAATCTTCCCCCTTTCCTTCATTAATACCCTCATTTCTCATAACCTCTTCAGTCCGATTACGTATTGCCTATTATTATCCTCGCTGCCTCCAGACGATTTCATCAAGCTTAGGAGAGGCTTTCTGTATGAAGTGGATAAATAAGCAGTAAATCTAACCCTTCTAGCAAGAAAATCTATATATGATTAATAAATTCATCTGTAAAAGCATGACAGGGCCAAACATTCTCCAAGGCAACTGATTCCCTTTCTAATGTCCTCCAGTTATCGTTCTCTGTTTCCTGGCGATCATTTTCTTTTTCAAACTACTCTTTAATACTCATAATTGGGATGGCATTTATATTCTGTTCCAACTAACATCTGATGATTTAATTCAACTGAGTAAGTCGTAAGAGCCTGTGAGTAATAATATTATCACAGACTCTCTTACTGTCAGGAAAACAATCATTTATTTTATTCCTTGTTATGCCAGATAATTTCTTTTTTACACCACAATGAGTCATACGAGAACAAGTGTGCCAACTATTTCATGTTGCTCTTGACTCCATCTTTTGCCGTCTCAGATCTTCATTTTCCCTCTTGGATTACACCTTTTCTTCCTCTCCTCTTCACTCTTCATAAATTCCTCCTTACCATCCTCCCTATCGCCTCTTCTAAATTCCTCCCGTGCCTACTCCTGTTCCCTTGTCTCCCTTTTTCATTCATGTTTCTCTTCTTCCCTCATCCCTTTCTCTTGTATCATCTTATCCTACCTCTCCCTCCAGTTACCCATCCTTCCGTCCCCTTTTCTGTACTCTCCCTCGTTCCTTACTCTCTCCTCTCATCCCTCCTTACATCCTTTCCCCCCACCATTAAACCCCGAACCCCCGAATGATACCCAGTCCACTGTAATTTTGGCCGGAGTGAGTTTATTATCTGCCAATTACGTTTCATACCTGGAACGTCAAGAAGAGAAAAAAAAATGCTTAAAGTTTAACGAGTTTGGACAGCAGTGATACCGTACTCTTTTTCTACTCAGTTGGCGAAGTACGAAGTTATCCCTTTCTTCTCGTGGATTTTTTTTTTTTAATTGTCTTGCCATCTCCAAGCTATTTTATTTAGCTCCATCCCTTCAAGTCGAGAACGTCATTTTTAGTTTATTATGCGTTTACAAGATAATGTTAATCAGCTGAACCCCGCCGGCTGAGGAAAATCTTCTTGACGTGGTGGGACTAATCCAAACTGTCTTTAACCCATTTAAACCTTTCAATCCGGTGATGTGATTCTCGTTTTATTATGGTCATCCCTAGGCAGCTTTATTCAGCTTTTGAGAAACTTTTCAGATTCGAGAAGTTGGATACATACATCCTTCATCTGTACTGTCACTCACAGAGATCCTTTATCAACAGAATAAAATCGCTTTGTGGTAGAAAGAATACTGTAGAAAAGTTGTTAATATTAGCAGTCCAAACGCAATTAAACATAAAGGTCTGGTTGTTAACAGGTTAAATAAAACTGCTATCTGATGGCAGGATGGAAGGGAAATACTTAAAAGGAAAAGTAGCAAACTCTAATTATTTATTATCTTCTTATCGTATTTTTATCGTCTTGGGAAAAGAAATAAATCAGGAGCTACTCTTAGAACAGATGGGAATTTCTTTATAGGGTATTAAAAGGGAACGTGCATGAGTCTTGTCATTATTTATCATCCTTTATAGTACAGGTATTTAAAAAAACGCGTGTCATGTCTAAAAAAAGAAAAAGAAACGTGTACTTCAAAAGTGGCACCGCTTGCTTATTAGTTTACATAATTTTATTCCTTAGTTTACGCACTAGGCTTTCCCATTTTTGTAAGTAATGATGCTTTTCATGTGGACTGAATGCACGTCTTTTATACTGTACATTATAGTCTGTTATGAATTTTCTTGTGAGCAACTTCATTTCATTTAGCTTAGGGACACATGGTTCATTCTACCATAATTTCAGTATTTTTATTTTTAACTAAATAAGGTTGGTCTGGTAAAAAACATGTTTAGCTAAACCAAATTTCTTGGTTATCCACTTTCTACGTCGACCATTATCGAAATATTGAGATAAAAGGGGAGCAGAGAATAGCTGACGTAAGCATGGATTGGATGGAGGGAGCCTGGCCGGTGACGCGAAACAAAGTAAAAAATGGATCAAGGCCTCTTCGTCATGTTGTCGTGGAAACAAAGCCTCTTTTGTATGGAATATCGAGTAAGCAGGAGAGGTAGGAAGAAAAGATAATGAGAAAAGTGATGAGGAAGAAGACGACAGTAACGAGTAAAGCAGAATAAAGAGGAACGCTGTGGATAATCCGATGATATAGTGTATAGTAAGGGTGAGAGAAGAGTGAGATTAAAGAAAGGGGTTTAGCGTAGGAGAGATGACTATCTTGCTGTGTGGATATTAATGACAACTGCTTCCAGGGCAAGGGAAAATAGATGAAAAGAGAAGAAATGAAAGATAGAGAACCGTGCGTAGTGAGAGGCGGGTAGATAAAGGCAGTGTTTGGTGCTGGAAGGAAAAATAGAGACGTTTTGGTAATAACAGTAAGACGCTCAAAGTGCAGTTTACGTTTAGGAAGGTGCACGATAACAGGAAGGAGAAGGCGTGACATACTCTTGCAAACAAATGCCGGTGGAGACACTGGAGAAGGGGGAGGTCTTTAGGTGTAATGTAACAATGTTCCGGGAATTTTTGATGAACCATGAGGGATGTTAGAGGCGACGAATGTATATGTATGTGTGTGTGTGTGTGTGTGTGTGTGTGTGTGTGTGTGTGTGTGTGTGTGTGTGTGTGTGTGTGTGTGTGTGTGTGTGTGAGGGAGGGGGGGACAGGCAGTGTTGTGCGTGTCTGAACGTGCGCACATATGTGAGTATGAGTGCTTTTTAATTTTACTAAGTTAACTGAGAAAGGAGAGGAAAGCTTGAGAAAACTAAAACATACTAGTAAAAAAAAAAAACGCGGTGCGGCTGAAAGGAAACCAATCACACAGCCCACCAACATGAAAGTATGTAAAGGCAGGGGAGGTTTGAATGTAATGGAAAGGAAATTGACACGAGAGAGACAATAGGGAGAGTTAGACCAGAGATAAAGTGAGAGAGGCAGGGCAGGAGTAAAGTGCCAGGAACAGGCAGGGAGCAGTAACGACCTGAACTGAACTGGAAGCTGATGTAAGGTCTGGGAATGAGGATATTAACAGAAGAAGAGGAAGAAGAAGAAAAAGGAGAAGAAGAAGAAGAAAAAGGATTACCGTACATTAATGTTTATCGGCTACACTTGTGTCATTACGACAGACGCTTACTTTCCGCCATGTCCCAGCCTTCCCACAGACTACAACGCGCAACCGCCGAATTAACAGTGTAGAACCTTATTTCAGCTCTTCTGTTCGAACTGACCAAGGCAGAGTAGATTTTAGCGAAAAATATTAGTCAACCCAGGAATCGAACTCGGAAGTTCTAGGTTGTAGGCTGCGTGTGCTATCGAATACAAAAGACCATCCCCAAGTGTAGAATAAGGCTGGGATAGAGAGAGAGGGTGGAAGCTGTGAATAAAGCAGATGGCATCAAGGGGCAGGATAGGGTGCAATAAGCAGGTTGCATTATTGAGAGGGATAGAGTGAAGTTGGGAGGGCAATAATAGTAGTACCGCTACGGGCAAAAAAGGCCAGTGTGGCGGAGTGGTGAAGGCAAGGTAGGGAGAGTTACCGGGTAAAGGGTGGTGGAATAAGTGAAAAGCGGTAGGGAAGAGGTAAGGTAGAGCTGTGGATTAGAGAAGGCATGGTATGAAGAGAACAGGCAGGGTGGTCGAATATCAGAATGTAAAGACGAGGTAAGGCAGGTTGGCAGGGGTGTGGGAAGAGGCTGGAAGGAGGGGTAGGTTCCAGCGATCGCCTTATTGTCTGGACGATAAAAGAGCCATGTCAGAGGATTCTATTAATAAAGAGGATAATGGCCGCAGGCTTCTCATAGAATGAAGACTTTATTTTATTATACTCCAGTTACGGTTGTCCAAGATTATCGCAGGTAAATACCGGTATGTATATAAATACACACACACACACACACACACACACACATATATATATATATATATATATATATATATATATACTCACACAAACACACACACACACAAATGTTGCAACACGGCGTTTCCTTAGATCCAGGCCTACGTTACTGGCACATCGAGCTATCATCAGGCTGCGTTGAGGCTTTATATATTCCCGTGTTTGATCATCAACTTTTAAGAGACATATTATAATTCATTTGGAACCAGGACCAATGTGTTGTCTCGCCTCATGAATTCTAACTGCTCACCTCTCAAGCTGAGACGTTGTTTAGTGTGACATCTTGCGCCAACTTTTTTTAGTGTTAAGAAACTTGTAACAAATGTCTCAGCTCTCTCGTAGGACCTTACATCGCTTAAATGACGCTTTTGCCATCTGTGCTACATGATCTCCGTGATTCATCTCTCTGTGCGAGCATAATAGCCTACCTCGCCTGTTGTCTTTTTACCAGCATTTTGTATGAATTATGACCACAAAGCTAATTTTCAACTGACATGATGTTAACTTGGCTTTTCTTACCATACGTGATAAGACAACATCCTCTCCATTATCGATGGAATTTTAGTATGGTTAAATCACTACTTTCACCAAAAATTCACCAGCCTCTGAAATTCTCTCAGAAAACTCAGATGACAGCCTTTTTCTGTCATCGATGTTACACTGGAAATATTTATCATTCAGACCCTGAATGTCACTGCTTTCACTGTTCAATGACGTAATCTGTAACTTAATTACGGCCGTGGACAGGTGAAAAGGAATTTCTGATACAGTGTAATCAGTTCAGCACCTAAATGCATTCATAGCTGCTTGGGAGTATTTTGTGAAAATATTTGGTCTGATAATGGACCAAACAACTTTATTCAACATTCTGGATGAGTGGCCTGAACCACAGAGTAAACATTACTTTCTACTCTCCACTAGCCTTTCTTTGGATATGCAGCTTTAATAAAATTAAGTTTAACACTTCACATAAGGTACGGAACTGACAATGGTATCCCGTATCTAATCATCATCGCTAAAAGACTTCATGGAAGCCAGACCAATGTATCACAACGCCTGCCATCTCTATGATTACTGATTTGATTTGGGAGTGTTTGTGTTTTGACGCAAGCTGAAGACAGTGTAACAGAACCTCTGACCCTGACCCTGTCATCCTTCTATGTTTTCGCTTCGAATACAAGGTGAGAGAGCTGTGGGTCAGAAAGAATTAAGGAAATGCTTTCATTGCTAATGCAATGAATCTCAAGAGTGTTGATAGGCTTTTAAGGTGTAAACCAGAATTACAAAGAAAAATGGATGGAGTGGATAGAAAGTAGTGGGTGAGGAAGGTTGAAATGGTTTAGGTGGGAAAGAATAAGATGATGGTTAGTGGTGGTGCAAGGTGGGACATGAATACCGTGTGAAGACAACCACAGTTTAAGTTCGGTTTATAAGTGTAAATAATAATAATAATAATAATAATAATAACAATGGAGCGAGTTAGGAGGAATGAGCAGTACGGCAATTGATCAGTTCAAAGTTTTCTGTTTCAGTATATATACAAAAACAACAAAACTGCCAACAACAACAACAAAGCATGTTCCGTCCATATAGAACTGATGTCTTACAATCCGGGTAAATATGCAAAGTTAAACGACATAATTTCTTGCAGCAGTGATTAACCTGCAGGCCTCTTAAGAATCATAATTGCCTCGTCTGTCCAAATTACCACACGGAGTAAAGCACTTACGGTGAATAGGATGGAGAACTTTCGCCATGACCTTAATGAGTGTTTTGCTGATAGACGGGTGCACTAATTATGAGATGGTAAGTTTGTTTGCGTCAGAAAGTTTATGATGTACTATTTTATATTTTTAACAATGGTAATAAATGGAAGTGAATGAGCTTTGAAATTAACACGAAAAATGTTCCATTGTAAAAAAAAAAAATTCGTTTGGGAATATGGGTAACTGAATCTCATTACCTCACTACTGTTGCATGGTAAACAAGATCTGTGTTTCATATTTTGATTTCCGCTAATCTTAACCGAGACCACAGTAAGAAGAACAAACCACATACAGTGATGAACTCTCCTGTGACCAGAGGAAAACTCATCAACAATTCTGACTGCCTGAATTATGACCCTCGTGGAAAAGTCAGAATTCTTTCCAGTACGTTTGCCAGTAATTCTACCTTAGGGTGAATCAGGCAGAACGTTCGTGGATTCGAACTTCACTCTTACGAAGCTGCTCCACTAACAGTACGGTACAGACCAGACGTGTAAAATCTGTCCCAGATTATTTTCTAGCCAACAATGATCCATTTCCAGATGGAATTCATCTCATAGTTTTGAAAACGCGTTTCCAGAATATGTTTTGCTTAAAGTAAATTACAATGTTTAGATAATGCATACATACTTTTTCATTCACTAATAATTGGAGAGAAGCCAACATCCACTCAGTTCCAACGAAAGGAAGCTTCTCTCATCTCTCTGATTATAGACCAATAGTTATCACATCTTCTCTAGGTAAAGTATATGAGACTATCATTAACAAGCTCATTGTTAAGCATCTTTAATCCAAAAATTTAATTACTGATAAACAGTATGGTTTTCGGCACGAGAGAGCATTGATATACTCAGTCTCATTACTTATATACCAGTCAACTGACCAACGAGGGAAAAGCCATTCCTAAAGTTTTGACAAAGTATGGCACTAATTTCCATACATCTCACCAATAGAAAATAAGAGAAAAAGTAAATGTTCCACCCGACTAATAACGGTGTGCCACAAGAATCAGTCCTGGCTCCAGCCCTGTTCCTTGTGCATATTATTGTATCTCATGTCTGTCTCCCATAATCCCTTTCATTTTACACTTTTCCATCAATATAAAAAGTTTGATATTTTAAACTCTCAACGCAACACAGCTACCTCTATAAATCAAAACTTATTTAAGATCACTGAATGAGAACAAAATAACATTATCTCACTAAATGACAGGAAAACCAAATACAGTATGACCAGTTTACTAAAAGACGGATATTTTCTGATTCCTATATTACCTTCAGTGTAAGAAATATTTCTGTCTCTAAAAGTATTAAAATTCTTGGTGTTTTACTTAAAGATAAACTCAAACGGACCTCTCACGTTGGATCTTTTGCTAAAACTACCTCAAAGAAACTTGGGTTATGGTAAGGAGCCCGTAACTTCATTGGCAAGTAGTGAATTGTAATTTTGAAAATCCATGTGCACTCTAAACTCAAATATTGCTGAAGTTGGAAAGGTTGCACTAAGAAAACTGGACAAAAATTAGAGCAACGCTTTAGGGGTAATTAATAGCCCAGTAAATACAAATAAACTACCATTCCTACATTTAAGAAGAAACTACTTTCCTTACATTATTTTACAGATACTTTTAAGGCAAATGCTCAGATGAAGTTGCATTCATTGTGCCACTCTAATGTATATGCCTTATTGTATATCTAGTTGTATAATATAGTTGTACGAATGCGCTGTAAAACCGATAGGAAATCTGTTGTAGCTTAAGGTTGTTGCAAGGTCAGCAGAGTCTTTTGCTCTCTCCCACACGAGTAGCAGCACTGATTTGTTTACACACCAAACCTCTTATATTACCACCTCTCCACTTTTCCCTCGTGCTACAAGAGCATCAGGTAGCGCTCATGGCTTGGCTGATACACTGCAATATTTCAAAATTTATGCCTAGCAGAATTCCCTTTATCCTTTGAGCCTCTTCTCTTTGGAACTCGCTTTACCAAACGTTTCTTCCCAAGCTACAGGTGTTCAGGCCCATCTGTTAGAGTTTTTTTTTTTTTTAATTATTTTTTTTTTTTTTTAGGGACGGAAGACACCTGTGGTCTAATGTATGGATTTTCTTTAATGCGAGAAATCTGTTTTCTTTCCTCTGTTCATTTTACATCTGGTTAACTGTGTGTATATATATATATATATATATATATATATATATATATATATATATATATATATATATATATATATATATGTAGAGGCTATATTGGACATATTATTTTCGTTAGTTCATAAAATCTCATCGAAGATTAACAATATCGTGTGCCGGTGACCAGAATGAAATATATGCGTAATAAAGAAACTAATCATGGTTCAGCTTCTATTTGCAGAAAATCATCTCTGCTGCTTCATGTAAAATTGACAGGGGTTAAAATTAATGGCTTATAGAGAAATACCGACACGGAGGCTTCTTTGCAGGGAGAAGTGCCAGTAAGCGAAGAATATCTTTCTTTTAATGAAGTTTTAGGTCAAAGCACAGAAAATATATTTTTAATATCTGTGATACGGTATTCTCAGTTGGCCTGAATAACACTAATACTATTAAGTACAGTGTACTCGTATACAGTGCACTATAAAGTTCAGTCGCACAGTGAAAGAAGGAGGAGTGAGGCATGTGAGATGTTCTGAAGCTGGCAAATATTATTGTTTCTCATGGATAATTAATTATTTACTGATGGAACTGAGTAAAAAAATAAAGTCCCGTCAATATGTTTATCATATTATGTTTTTTTTTTTTTTTTGTTTCATATTATTAATAAGTTGTTACCAACAGAGCTTATTCAGTCATGACTCGGTGTCAAAGTACATGTAAAATAGATACGGTAAAAAGAAAAAGGCAGTGTAATCGAAGGGGGTGAAAGAGACTGGAAGTGGAAGGGAGGAAATTTTATAGTGAAATCCAATGCAATATCGTATGACCTACTCACAGGTACTGAATGCCAAGTATATGTAATCTGAAGAGACCAGCCTCTTGATGTAGGATTTAGTTATACAAGTGTAGTATGGTGCGAAGTAATGTATAACTCAAATTTTTGTTTCGAAGGCTGCGGAGAATGAGGTATTGCTGACATACATAGAGCTGAAAAATCTTGCAGCATTGGCGGTACACTGGCTGGAATGCACCAGTCGGAGGAACTGCCTTGGCTTGTCAGGAGTGTTTATACCATTACCCGACAGGTGGGCCAAGCACACGTTATTATGCCCACTGTTTGGTTATTCCTCGTGTTGTAAGAGAATCTAGACAAAAATTAGACACCAGTGAAAAACCGTGATCACTAATCATTCCCTTTTCTTTTCTTATATGCGAGTAGGTTGCTCAAGTGGAAACACCCTCTTTTCCCCTTACGTATGAAATGTCCTGCCTAAGCAAATATACTCAACTGTTTGTAGCCAGAAGCAGGTAAATATGACACCTTAGTGGTGAAAGGGCCATTGACGATAATGTTTAATGTACATTCGACAGTGGCCAGAGAATCTGAAGACTGTGATTGGTTGTGAGTGCAAGATAGTACCGAACAGAAAGTACCTCATATGATCATGTGATTCCTCCAAATTCTGTGTCAGTGTTCGGTTCTTTTTGTGTGCTTATGCACTCATGCATGCATTAACGCCGTCTCCTTGACGGCAGGCTGGTCATATTCATCTAAAATGTCATTATAATTATTCCAGGAATCAACATGGACAGTGCTTGCAAAAAAAACTTTCACTCACACTGACCGTACATTTTACCCCTGGCTGGCCTCCTCTACGGTAGCCTAATCAATTCACTGGATATGACAAGAAAGATTATGTAGGTACTTGCGAAACAAGTTGTCACTACGGTTCATATTTTTATTATTGTTATTACAGTCCCTCAGTGTGGTGTGGTGCGGTGAGGATCTGTCCGTTCTCCCCTTTGGGGCAAAGATGCGAATGAATGTGTTTGAATGGATGAGTAAATGGGGAGTGTGTCGTCCTGTCTCGGCTACCTCCCTTTCCTTGGGGGAAGCAGCCTAGGTATATAGATAGACAGTCCCTCACTATTCATTGCACTCACAGAAAATGATACCTGTACGTGATTTATTATTCACGTAATGAGGATTCCTGTCCATGAAGGCAGGATGACTGGTTACTCTTGTGTCTGAACTATTTATCATATTACTAGTTATTAATACAATATGGTTTGTTTATGCTTATTAAACTGTAATTCAAACTAAGCAGATAATAAATAACATTTTAGTACTTTATTATGTATGTTTCCATTATAATATCGACTTAGTTATGTCATCATTATCATTTACATTACATGATCCGCTCGCGGATAAAATTATAACTAGAGAGCCTTCAGAGAGCGCATACCTCCGCCCGTGACACTGCAGGATCCATATCCGGATCCGCCGCAAAATTTAATCAATTCTTTCTTGGCCCATGGCCCACCCTTCCACAAAATTTCATTGAAATTCATTGAGAACTTTCGGAGATATCGTGTAAACAAAAAAAAAAAAAAAAAAAAAAAAAAAAAAAATCCTGAATCCTGATGATGATCCGGATCACCACCAAAATCTAACAGACTGTTCCTTGGTCCATACCGTACCCTCCAAAAAGTTTCAGCAAAACCCACTCATAACTTTTTGAGTAATCCTGCTAACAGACAAACAAACGCAGGCAAAAACATAACCTCCTCTGCGATGTAATTACGTGGATGGGCAAAGCACTATACAGGACAGAAAAAAGAAAGACTGCTCATGACAGTGAGACGGTGCTTACTTGAAAATCCCATTGAAAGTAGGAACTATATTGTGCAGAAAGTGATCTTTTTTTGTTCAGTTGTCCACTTATCACCCCACCCACGACCCACTCACCACCACACCCACAACACACTCATCACCCCACCCACGACCCACTCACCACCCCACCCACGACCCACTCACCACCCCACCCACGACCCACTCACCACCCCACCCACGACCCACTCACCATCCCACCCACGACGCAATCACCACCCCACCCACGACCCACTTATCACCTCGCCACATTAGCTTTTCTCGAATTAAACTATACAGTGTCGTTCGTATTTTATAGCCCCTGGTGGCGGCTGGCCTTGGAGCCGTAAAGCGACGTAATTAAATTGCACATCTCCCACCAACACTTCTCGGTCCAGGTCATGCTACTGGTACATTAACCTCATACAAGAGATGACGTATTTTACGGATACATTCTCGGTGTTTCTAAACAATTAATATAGTAATCTTTAGGATAATGTTTTGTAGACAAGTGGTCATTGACAGCTAAACCTAACTCTCACTAATTCGCAAAGTTTCTCTTAAGCCGATAGGAAGCGTCTGAATTTATTAGTAATAAAACAAATACTCGCTGAAAGGGTTACTGTGTTCCAGTGTGCAATGTAAACACAGTAAAAGACGTTCTCCTGTTGGTCTGCACTGCTGTTTATTTTCTGTCTTACACATTACTTTCTCTTATACGTAATGTTTATCTGCTTAATATCGTCATAATCATCATCAGTAAAATACAAGAGGATAATTAACGTATAATGTAAAAAATAAATCGCTGAGAATGAGGAGTTATGAAATCTCCGATGCTAATTAGAACTGCGGCTCCCTGTAAAGTGATGCCAACACTAAAATCTTGGACTCAGGTGTCGCAAACACTTCACCAGTGCTGAGGTGAGGAAGAACAGGCGAGGAATCAGCACTATGGTCATGTTTGAACTCTTTAATCCAATGACATTTTTGTATTCCTACAGTTTACAAACGGTATTATTCAGCTGGGAAGAAGACAACAATATCGAAACGTTTAATGAAGACCATTTAAATAACACCACCACAGTCCGAACAATCTCCTAGTGTAACTAAAATCATCAGGAGGTAGTATGAACATAATGAAAAGATGACGCCATATTTGCTAGGTGACCCAATTAGAATTTCTGTAGAACTGTGCAGTGCTTGGATAAGATTTGAAGACTGTCACATTCTCGCTTCCTTCTAACAACAGAGTGAAAATAAAGAGGAATGGGAATGGTAAATATAGGCTGTTAATGAACGTAATACTTGCGGAATGGCCAGAGGTGGAAGCTATGGAAGTGACAAAAGGGGGAGACAGTACTGTATATTCTTTGAAGAGAAAAACAGGAGTGGAAAAAGAATAGGAAATGTGAGAAACAACAAGACAGAGGAGAAACTGAGCTAGAAATATGGATGAAATATGTATAAGTGCAGGGTCATTAAAAGTGAGAGAGAGAGAGAGAGAGAGAGAGGACAAAACACAGATAAATCAAGGGTATTATGTAAATCTATTGCTCTTCCATTTGGATCTCAAAATGCGAGACAAGACTGGAAAAAAACAGCAATAACAACCGCCAGGGATGAATGAAGTAGAAGCATCAGAACACTGTCATTCTTGGGACGGAATCGGACACATTATGACGCAAACTGTTCAATACTGTAGGTCGGGCTAAAAGATAAATATATAATTACTCCATTTCATTCAGCTGTGTTCTTGGCTTAACGTTTTTCACTGTCAGGTGCATCACATCTGGCACTGAGAAACGGAATGTCCAGAACATGACATAGAATTGGGCGATCTTATTTCAGCTTCAGCCTCAGTCTAGACTCTACAGGATCAGACAATTTATGTGATGTGTTCCCGGTGACATAGGAGATATCATAGCATCACTTCCTCAACGATATACTTTACGTATTACGGCATTTTATCTCGTTGTCCATTACTGAGGCAAACTATGTCGGCACAAAAAATATATATCAAAACATAAGGCTGTATCAATGTGTAATAGCTATTTTAAATCACTAAGAAACAGTGCAACGCTAGTCTTGGTGCAGGCTATATCTGAGTTCGGACTAGTGTGAACGAGATCCTTACTCGCGAGGACGGGAGAACAAGAACGCCACAGTAGTGTTATAAAGGGCACTGTAGGCTTCCTAATTCTCTCTCTTTTTCCCTTTTTGAACGATTTATATTGCTCGCTACACCTTGATATTTTTTTATAATATATTTATTATGTTAATATCGTCACAATGATCATCCTGTAATAAGGGAATTCTAAATAGTGATTGCAGCTTATATCGCTGAAGCTGAGATGTTACGAAATTTCAAAAACCACTTCCAGCGTGGTCCTGAAACATAGCGTGACTGTGATACACGTCCCCACTCTCACCACATCCAGGCCATGAATAGCGAAGGACGCTCCAAGAAGTGAATGCAGGTTAGTATTAAGAGGCTCTTCGCTCTCCACTACCCTTAAAGTTCTATAAAAATACCGGCGCACTCTAACGCGTTACAGCTTCAATTCATGTCTGAAAGTGCGCAACCTAGGGCCTGATAAGCACAATTTGTAGTTGTGTAGCCTACCATTGTTTCGGCAAGTTCATAGTCTTGAATGTGTGAGAATAAGACCCTATAGCCCGTGGAATGTTATGTTGTGAGTTGCAAGGAAAAACACTGAAATATTCCGCTGCGATAAATGACAAGCCAGTAGTGCGGTCATTGGAACTCACATCCATATTTAGAATATTAAGAATGAATATCACAAGATATCTATAATCAGAGACAGTACTGTAACTGCCAGTAATACCCCACGAGTATCACTCATGCAGTGGCCGCGCTGCAAACGCATGCTAGAGGTACAGCGAATACTGGAGCTATGATGTAGTTATCGACACCACACAATATATATATATATATATATATATATATATATATATATATATATATATATATATATATATATATATATATATATGCAAAATCGACAGACGTTTGAGTGTCCACTGCAGGACCGGCCTATCCCGACCGAACTGGGGACGATACAGCCTATGTATCTCTACCAAGTGGCTTAGGCTGTGTGGTAGAGATTGTACTGTATGTAGGGTGAGAAGTGCTTGTAAGTGTAATTGTAGTGTTGGAGTAGCTTTGGATGTGTGTGTAGTCTGTGAACCAAGTGTAATCGACCTGCGCAAGCCGGCTGGGTGCAAGCATATTTCATAGTACGCCACACTAGTTCAATCACAGCACCCTTATGTCCGCCAAAGCATTACTTGGCCGAAAGAACGCTCCCAAAGTTTATTGCCCTGGCGGAGCGCGAATCCTCGTTCTCCCCTGTACGAAAATGCACATTCTACCACTGTACCATAGAGGTTCCATATATCTATCTATATATATCTCTCTATCTATCTCTCTATATATATATATATATATATATATATACTGTATATATATATATATATATATATATATATATATATATATATATATATATATATATATATATATATATATATATATATATATATCCCATCGAGAGAAAAAATACTATCCAGAGCTGGATCACTCTTTGTTGTTAGTAACAGGAGTAAGTGTAAAAGTACGTCATCGGATTGAAGGACTAATCTAAATGCCAATTCAATGTCCTGTAGTTCTGATTTGTGTCGCTTGTATTATTAGTAGCTTTTTACTTTAATTCTATGTTAAATTACCCGAAAGGCCAATCCCTCTCCACTCTCTCTGCGTGCCATATCCTTATGGCTGAATCATATTACAGTTCATCCACATTAATTTGGTAGATTTAATTCATTTTCAACGATATTTCTGGTAGTTCAAATGTCGAATGCGACAATTCTAAGACTACTGCACGTACATTCCATAAAACTCTCGCGTGACCAGTAGCTTATACTAGTGTTAACTTCTTACAGCAAAGCATTAAAGATAAAGAGGTGGGAATATGAGACCAAAATAAGTACTGGGCAGCTGCTGTGTGTCTAAGGCTTCCACTAGCCGACACCAACGCTAGCGATTACAGTATCTCCCCTCGTCACTTGGCTATCTGCGAAAGTAAGGGACACATATGCTCCAATAAAAGAACAGTGGGTGCGAGGCAAATTAGTCAGTACGTTTTCATCTGAAACAAATGGGTAACTCCGACAACCTGAAAACTACTTTGAGTGTGAATGAAAATTAATTTGTCTTGCTTATCAGGTAGAAATGAGTTTCATATGTTACCGTACTAGTGAAAGAGGGTTAACTCGTGAGGAGGAAATGGTACAGTGAAAGAAGAATTAGGGAGGAAAGGAGAGTCAGGGAGAACAGAGAGAGAAATTAGTGATGGATGTACCAGTGCCACGAGAAATACAATATTATAACAAGAAACGTAAGCCAGAGTAGCAAACAGTGAACTACGAAACTTGTGCTGTGGAATAGACTGTAATGAATAGTAATCACAATGTTACTGCTAAATAAAAATATGGAACTGACAAATGTTACGATAAACAGTTTGTGTGTGTGTGTGTGTGTGTGTGTGTGTGTGTGTGTGTGTGTGTGTGTGTGTGTGTGTGTGTGTGTGTGTATTTTGTTTTGTATTTTACGTCAGTGTGTTAGTGCCCAGGCCGTTAATGCCCGACATAAAAATAAAATTTCATGCAATGGTGCTTCCCCATATTTGCTAGTGAGACTTGGCGGAGACAGAGGGCGACCCACCTTCACCAAACATTACACCAGTACCGAATACCGTATATATATATATATATATATATATATATATATATATATATATATATATATATATATATATATATATATATATATATATATAAAGAGAGCAAAAAGAATGTATATATATATATAAAGTTAATACCTTCACTCCTTCACTGTGATTTTTAAAATTCATTCTTTCATCCGTCAAACATTTAGTGTAATTCGAGAGTTTTCGAACTAGTGAGGTTCGAAACAGCCTTCCTTCAGGTACTTCACTATCAGGTGGCTTTAATAAAATTAATTCAATCGTCTCATGACTGCTACAGTTAAGTAAGAATACCGACACTGGTTTAGAATACTTAGGAAGATCACGTGGGTGGATTAATATTGAGAAAGGACACTGGTTCATACACTAGGAAACATACCAGGCTTCGTAACACCTCTTCGTGAGCGATTTTTTTTTTTTTTTTCTTTTGCTTAAAACACTTTAACATTCTTTTGCATGCTATTAATATCGCTTGTGATATAAGTTTGAATACCCAGTAAGATAACAACCAAGTGAGTTTTGGAATGAAAAGGTGAGATATTTAGTTAAAAAGAAGAAAATGCACTATGCAAACTTTATATGCAAATTAGGAGTGTGCGAGAGTCACAGGAATGTATTAAGAAATGGCGAAAAAAGGGGAGGGGAACGATAGGAGGGGGTGAAAAAATATCAAAGACTACTGTAGGGAATAAGAATCTGTTCTGGAGGGAAGTAAAGATTGTGATCAAAACGAGAAACAGTAAAAGGACCGAATAGAGAAATTATGTCGGAATCTAACGAAATGAAAATATGAATAGAGTGATATCGTTACAAGTATTTAAATGTAAACCGTTTCAAGTGTCCGGGGCAGACAATTTTGTAAGTGAAGATTTACATGGTGATATCACTGGGAATGATATAGTAAGAGTCGAGCGTATAGATTAAGCATCACAGAAAATGAAGTGCAGGAAAACAGTGTAGAGGGGACTATATCATAGAGCTTGAGCAAAAGGAGGATGGTACCGAGAAATGCTAAGCTACAGGTTTCCTCTGCATCACTAGATTATGGTGAATTACTATTTCCGGACAATCATGCCGATAGTAAATCATACAATTATGCAACTCTTGCATGGTATTTTGGATTTAGAGGAATTAGACGCAGATTTCACTCCCCATTAATTCGTAACGCACACTCCTAGTAATGGCAACAATGAAACATAAATTACGCCCTCAGGTTGAAGTATCTCAGACACTGATGGAAAAACACAGTAAGGATCAGTATAAAGCTGATATCAGATTGCAGCTGTTTATTCTGAAGTCGCAAAAGACTATTATGTGTATTATATATCATCGCGTTTTCCACATTTCTCTGTAGTCGATCGGTAAATTACCTTTTTTTTTTTTTTCACTTAAACCAAATTATCACAATGAAAAAAAAATATATGTATATAAAATCTTGAAGGGTGCAGGTGGCTGAGTTGCCAATTTGACATAACTTGCGGGAATGGTTTTGTTTGCCACCTTCCCCGCCGCAGAAGCAGTTCCCTCGCCAACTTCACCAACTCCCTTCCCCCCTTGAGTTTTGTCTCCTCTTCCCTCCCCTCCCCACGGTAAGCAGGGACCTATATTGTAAATTAGCCGGTTACGTGTCGTAGTCTAGGGAAGATCTGAATGAAACAGAAACTGACTGTCTACCTGAATGATCCACGCGAAGTCGACAGACATTAGTCTATGTTTTCTTCCGCTTACCGTCCATAAATCGCGTTTGGATACCTTACCCTCTTGTGAGAGCTGACGTACCCACACTCAGTGCTAAAAAACATCTAATACTCCCCACTCATCAACCTCTAAATTCGTGCATATTTAAATCATATAGCTAGTCGTGGCCTCCCAATATGCAACTCTCTTCTTTGGTTATATTACTCTTTGTCAAAAAAACATTACAGCTATTGTAATGTTGCCACCTAAACAGTAGGGACAGATCATATGACAGGATGGAGGAATATCTTTATACTTAGTTAACAACTCACTCATTCTTCCTTTTTTAAAGAAAGTGATAACGAAAAGGTATTTGTAACAACGAAAAGACCCTGAAGTGTTCATTGCAAGTAAACAATAATTAAATCAGATTTTCCAATAGTTCTTTTTGTCTATATCACGGTAATAACACCAAGGGGACTGATAAAACTGCTTGCTTAATTTCTTATGAGTGATCAGCTCTACATTAAGTATATATCACTGACGGACCAACGAGCAATCTGAGTCCCTCTCACCAAACTTCCTCTTATTTATATGAAGCCAAGTTGGCCGTCCTCTTCACTAGGTTTTTGATAGCTCATAAGTAGAGAATATCTGCGGTATTGCTTTTTCTTAAATAATCGTTATTTCAATCACTCAACCCTGAACGAAAAGCAACAAATAATAGCACCTTTGCACTTTGCGTCATCAGGAGAAGGCTTCAGAGAAATCAAAACAATGGCATCATACTGAATTGTGGGACAAAGTGACTGTTCAGCATTGCAAATAAACCAAAACATTAATCCCAAGTACAGACTTCTTCATGCCTTCAAATTACCGCCCAAACACCACAGTTATATTTAGCTCCAATAATCTGAGCGAATAGTGGATAAAAAGCATTTTGTACTGTACTCCTTTCCACATCTGAGACGACAAACTTTCAGGATCACTTCAATTCATGTAACAGTCCTGTCAATATGGCTGTTTAAGAGTTCTGAAACTAACCTCTATTTCTGAACGTTCTTCTCTCTTCTCTCTGTACAAGGATGGCATAATGAAATAGTTAAACACTCGTACTTCTGGTATGTGGTTCGTGTTCTGGCCAGCAGCTCCTCACAGTTAAAGGGCGACAAGGAGGAAAATAATGTTACTGTCGTGTACTCCGTAATCAATATAGAAGCGAGGAGAAGAGTCTAAGGGTGAAAATATTCTGGGGAGATGGACCATAAAGTCTGAGCAGATCGCAAGCCCCAGGGAGCGGGGCTGGTATACAGGTGCTTTGGTAGTTCAAATAACTATTGGATGCGACGCTAAGCACGCTGTTCCTTATCGCTGAATGCATCTTACCCTCTTTCTGATAAGCCGGCGGGAGCGAAGAGGAGGGAAGGGAAGGTAGATGAGAGGAAGAAAATAAACAGAAAAATAAGCTAGAATATGAGTCATAAAGAGAAGGAAAGAGCGTGGACCGAAGAAATAGAGATCGATGAAGAAACCCTGAGAAAAGGCAAGTGGAGGAAAGGATGACTGGAAACGGGCTTTTGAAGAGACAGGGAGGTGTGGGAGGAAGGAACAGAAACAGAATACAACTAACTGAGTAATTGGATTATAATGTCCGTGCTTAGACGACGAACAATATAGAGAGCCAGTCTATGCAAGTGAGATCAGAGTGATCGTGAGATGAAACTTATCGCCAGAAGCATTCACTCTATGAACTGAAGACATCTCGAAATGTCCAGGCATCTCGAAATGAACGGATCTTCAATTTGGCTCTCTTTTGTATTGTTTTTGTGTTTTCTTGGAAGGGGCTGTTTTGCGGGCTCCTAGCCTTTGGTTTCTTCTTCCTCGCATTAAAAAAAAAATCTTTTGGCCTTTGTACTTCCAGATAATTCCATTCGTCTGGGGAAAGATATACTGCAATGATGGGATTAAAGGAGCTCTATCTAACCTCTCCAGTTCAGAAAGCTGCTCTTAAGCCTAATGATATAGTCTGAATAAGATTTTGAAATGTGCCATCCAAGATAGGTGGTTAAAATTTCTGCCCACGATTACTTCCTCCACTTGTCATGCCACCCGTTCCTTTCACAACATCCACCTCTCTCACCCCACCCTTCTCACCCGAGGCTGTTCACATTTTACTCCCCTTCCCACTCACATCATCCCATTTTTCTTCTGCCACTATCTCCACAATTGCGGTACTTCCTTCACTCCTCATGCCACCATTTCCTTTTGTAAGTAGATGTAGCCGAGGGGTGTAATTTTACTGAGAAGGTTATCTGGCCACCAATCTCGATAGCGTTGTTTTAGGTACTTGTAGAGAGATTAGGCACTTGATTATGGATCGTTAAGCTCAGCCAGAATAAAGTAGTGAGATGTAGTGTCAACGAGGAGAGTTACAGCACTCTTGGGTTACTAAGTTTAATGAACACAGTTATAAAAAGTGAGTTACAGTTTAGCAGAGCATGACCCTAACGTCGGACCTTCCCTCTACTCCTAATCTCCCCTTTCTCTCTCTGATCTGAAGGGAATCTCTCCCACATTATATACAGCGTGGGGAGGATGTGTATGTCTGGCAAATTTCCTATCACGTGGACTAACTGGCTAGGGCTGGTTACTCCACGTGTTTGAATAAGTCATGAAATTCTTGTTCGTCTGGACTATGAGGAAGTTTGAGATACATCGTATGGTTAAGGCTTCTTGATGGTCTGGGACAACAAAGATTGTGGATATACATTATGTGGATTGACTTTCCTGGTTCCTCTAGGTAAGAAGATGTGTTCTCTGCAACTCTTCCTGAGAACTCAGACATAACTACCTGTTTTACATATTGTTACCTATAGTTATATAGTTACATACAGTATTGTGTTATATTATGCCTTCACTTTCATATCACCCACCTCTCTCACCCAACCCTTCTCACCCCACGCTGCTCATTGTCTCACATCCCTTGCCTCTCACACCAACCCATTTTTCTCCCACCACTATCTCCTTTCTCTCCTCTGCCTGCCAGCTCAGTCTTTATAAATTTAAGAAACTTCAAGACTTTTCTTCCACCGAGAACCACCGAGTTGTTTTCCAGCATTCTTTTACATGATGGTTTCCACTTTTCTCTCATATATGCATTTACCCTACTTTTATTTGAATTCCTCATGCTCCATTCCGGTATACATCCTTATACCCCTGATCCTCGAAGTCAATATTCTGTTGTCCTAGAATTCTTTTCCTCATATGAATCTCTCCATGAAGAAACACTTTTTTTTTAACTTGTATGTTTTGCTTCCCTGTCCCACCCATCTCCATCCCCCCCCCCCCTATCAATTCCTGCTGTTTTTCGTATAATCTTTCTCACTTTTTTTTAAATCAGTATTTTTCCCAGAACTTCTCTCTTGATTGTTCTTACACAACATTATTTTCTTCTTTACTTTCTTAAATTGTCCCGCTGTCTCAGCATTTTCTCCGTGTTTCCTTGAGCGAACCAGAGGCACATCCAGTTACTGTATCATCCTTTTTCGTCCAAATTCTTTTCTATTTTCCTCGCTGAATATTACTATCCTCAGGCTTATTTTTTCCTTCTCTTCCTCATTTTGCCTAATATCCTTTATCACAGTACGTACTGTTCATCATCATACTTTGCTGTCATCATCCAATATCCTGTGTTATATTCTGGGTGATAGTATCTCTTTAGTAACTGTTCTTTTCCGCCTTTGTCAACGTCTCTTTCCCTAACTCTTTGCTCCTCAGTCCTTCCACCTGTGTAACTTTAATGGCCTTCCTTCCCACTCTCCCTTTTCATCACACCAGTTTCTGTCTCAGTCTCTTGTCCTTCTTGCATTTGGTGCACTAAGGCTTCTGTAATCCTATTTTACTTTCCTTTCTTTATTGGTACTTTCTCCTTCCCTCTTCTGTCTACCTCCTCCGTCATCATTGTATCTTGACAATGGTGTAGGACAAGCCAAAATTTTGCAATACATTAGTTCTGATGCGAAGAAGGCGCATTTCCACACAAAATATGCACTTCTACACAGTCAGCGTGCATGTCACATCTATCTACACACACACACACACACACACACACACACACACAGAGCAGTATATACAAAAGTATGCAATATTTCTCCACATGTCAAAAGTACTGTTATATACTGCTGCTGAACTGCATAAACACCAAAAGACGAAAATCCCAGCCAAGGCAAGGCAATACAACTTTACAAATATAGTAAGTGAAACTAGGATAGATGAAGGTAAGAGGGAGAGGATGGAAGGAGAAAGAAAAATAAGCCCTAAAAAACGATGAAAGAATGTTGGGAGAAAGTGAAGGAGAGGTGGGAGGAGAGGAAATGCGAGAAGAAAAATGGGAGTCGGGCGAAATGGATCTGAGCGGAGAGTGAAGAGAAGATAAATACGTGGAAAGACAGAGGAGGAAATTTCTCAGGAACTCGAGAGTTTGATTGAGTGCAGTGGAATAAAGGAACGAATTTAGGGGAAAATTATTACCTGCAACGAGGCTGGGGGACGTAATACGAGAATGATTGGACAGCTGAAAGTGAATAGTGGAACGAAGATGGAGTGGTATTTCCTGGACCAAAATGCGACGAGGAAAGGCTAGGGAAGATTGGATAGGAGAGAAAGAAAGGCGAAATCGTATTTGAAGTCAGGAGAAAGTGTGAAAGTAAAGGGAAGGGCAGTGGAAAGAGAAAAATAAGACAAACAGAAACCGGAGCCATCACAGCTAAGGAAAAGATTGCAGTAACACCCAGGTTCTTAGGACACACTCTTAATCAATAAAATAATCTGTCATTAGGTGGAAAAAACTATAACAGTACTCTTGACCATGGGACTAACTGTAAATGTATGCACACGCTCAAGCTTTTATAGCTCTCAGGTGAAGAAAATCGTCTGGCGTTAGCTACGGTAGTGCATTTGGGTTCTCTTAAGGTTTAGAAGATTAAACCGAAGAAGGAATGAGACAAGGTGTTTGGATGAGGATCAGTGAACGATACTTATTTATATTTCTCTCCGAAGTCTTCTTGGGTACATCTCAGAAGTATGCTTATGTTTGGGTAAAGGCGTATAGAGGTCTTGGCTATTCTGGGTGGAGGAACGGTTATGGCGTCAGATTATATATGTAGGGAGAGAGAGAGAGAGATGTAGGTAGGTGGATAGATAAATTGATAGATAGAAAAATAGGTAGACTGACTCATACATTGATTGATAGATACAGATAGATAAAAAGATATACCCACTGATAGACTGACTGATTGATTGATTGATTGATTGATTGATCGATCAACTGATTGCTAGATACAGATAGTCGGATATACCTACAAGTACATGCAGATAAATATATACAGTGCCCTCGCACACTCAACGTATTCAGAGTAAACGATTCCCCAAGTGAACGAGCAGGGGGTAATCAGGTCCACAAAACCATAATGAACGAGTTGAACCGCTAGCCAACGAAATCATGTGAAGGAGTAGGCCACAGCCGCCATCTCTCGCATTGACCGACCCCCCCCCCCCCAGTAGACGCTGCACAAGATGCCAGATCTAAGCAACCTGTTGAGCAGAATCCAATGGAGGACGAAGATTTTCCTAAGTCAAAGATCAGTAAAATTCTAGTGGCAGTGGATGTTCTGAGAGAAGAGGTCAAGACAAGTGAGACCAGCTATCTTAGGACACACACACACACACACACACACATATATATATATATATACAGACGAACATTTTCTTACAGTCCCTCCACTTTACACTCAAATTCCTTCCAAATTCTTCATCCACTCTCTTCTTACTCTCTCTTACTAATCTTTTTACCTCTTTCTTTCTACATATAACTCTCTCTCTTTCTCTCTCTCTCTCTCTCTCTCTCTCTCTCTCTCTCTCTCTCTCTCTCTCTCTCTTTATATATATATATATATATATATATATATATATATATATATATATATATATATATATATATACTATAGCAGTAGCCGTGTGTGTGTGTGTGTGTGTGTGTGTGTGTGTGTGTGTGTGTATTTTGGGCAGCCGAAACTACACACTCAAATCTCACCAAAATTGGCACTAAAATCGCAAAAACATCACTGATGTGATTGAAAAACTTTCACGATTGAAAAACTTTTACTATATTTAATAAGTGATCACATTTTGACCAAAAAACGCTGCTCTCGAAGCCCGGCATAGGATCTACGTAGACCTTTTTGCCCAAAGGTATAACTAAAATATTCTATAGCAGTAGCCATGTGTCTGTGTGTGTATTTTGGACGTGCGTTCGGACAACTTTGGTTCCATTCCCGAAGCTGCAAATAACACGATCAGTTGGTTAGCTGCAAAAAATCCAAGTGACGACGTTGTACCAGAACAACACATAAACGCGAGAGCTTTCCGCAAGAGCAAGCACGAGGGGCCCAAAGAGCCCATGGGCATTTATAATATACTTTATGAGTAGCCGTGTGTGTGTGTGTGTGTGTGTGTGTGTGTGTGTGTGTGTGTGTGTGTGTGTGTGTGTGTGTGTGTGTGTTTTGGGCAGCGGAAACTGCACATTCAAATCGCATCAAAATTGGCACAGAAATCATAAAAAATTCGCTGATGTGAAAAAACTTGGTCCCATCACGATTGGAAAACTTTTACTATATTTAATGTGCGATCACATTTTGACCAAAAAGCGTCGCTCCTGGCGCCCGGCATAGGATCTCCATAGAATTTTTTACTCACAGGTACAACTAAAGAATTTCGGACTTGCGTTGGGACAACTTGGGTTCCATTCCCGAAGCTGCAAATAACACGATCAACTAGTTAGCTGCAAAACATCCAAGTGACAACGTTACACTAGAACAGCACATAAACGCGAGAGCCCTCCGCAGGAGCAAGTGCAAGGGGCCCGAAGGGCCCACGAGCACTTGTCTATATACATAGATAGATAGATAGATAGATGGCTTTGTAGATATCTCCTACTGATAAAGCAGATCTCTTCACTCAGACTTTCTCCTCCAGTTCCACCTTAGACGATTCCAGTGCTCTTCCTCCATCACTTCCCCCCTCTGACTTCCTCATGGCTGACATTAAAATTATTCCAGCTGATGTATTTTCTGCCCTTACTGGTCTCATTACTAACAAGGCATATAGGCCTGATGGGGTCCCTCCTGTTGTCCTCAAAACTGTGCTTCTGTGCTTACACCCTTCCTACATAAACCCTTTCACCTTTGCCTATCAACTTGTACCTTTCCTTCTTGCTGGAAGTTTGATCTCGTTCAGCCACCCAAAATAAGGGTGACCTCTCCCAGCCCTCTAACTATCGTCCTTTTTTTTTTATGCAAGAAAGAAAGAACCAAAGGCCAGGGGTCCTCAAATCGTTCCTTCCAAGAAAAAAAAAAAATACAAGAGAGCCAAATTCAAGATCCATTCATTTCGAGATGCCTGGACACACTGCGTTTGAAAGACTGGAGATCATAGGAAGTAGGAAATATGGACAGAGGGAGACAGTTCCAGAGTTTACTTGTTGCATAAATGAAGGACTGGGAATAACGATTAACCCTGTATTAGAGAGTTGGACAGAAAAGGGATGAAAGTTTGTTGCTAGATGGGTGCTACGAGCTCATCGTTGAGGTGGAGGGATGCAAGCAGACAGTCCAGAGGAGCAGCAACCATTCATATAGCGATAAAAAAGAGATAGATGCAACAGTGTGACAAAGAGACAGAGATTGAAGGGAGCCAGTAAGATGGGGAGATTTAATGAGCCGAAAAGCCTTTGACTCTACCCTATTGAGAAGAGTTGTATGTGGGGAGCCTCCCCACACATGAGAGTTGTACTCCACACAGTGGCGAATAAAACCTGTGAATACAGTCAACAACTGTGCAGGGGTAAAGAAGGAACGGAGTTGGCTCAGCACACCTAATCTCTTGGAAGCAGATTTTACAAGAGATGGAATATGATCTTTCCAAGATAAGTCCCAAGTGAATGAAACCCAAAGCATGTTCAAGGATGATGCTGGGTTGAGCTGGATATTATTAAACATTAGTGGGTACTCCTGTGGAAGATTATGTCGGGTTGATAGGTGTAAAAACTTAGGTTTTGATGCATTACAAACAACAAGATTATTTTTTAGACATTAGGTGTGCCATAGCCTCATCCCTTGTTTGTTGAAGTAACTGCTGAGATGGACATTGCAGGAACCGAATGGAAAGGTGAGGAGTGGAATTATCAGTGTACGAGTGGATAGGATTAGATGCAGCTTAGGTCATTGATGAATAAAAGAAAGAGAGTTGGTGATAGCACAGAACCCTGAGGAACACAACTGTTGATAGATCTAGGAGAAGAACGATGGCCGTCTACAACAGCAGCTATAGAACTATCTGAAAGGAAGCTATAGATTAAGGAACAAATCGAAGAATAGGAACCATAAGAGGGCAGTTTGGAAATTAAAGATTTATGCCAGACTCGATGGAAAGCCTTTTTGATGTCATGTGCGATGGCAAAGCTTTTGCCAAAGTCCCGAAAGGAGGATGACCAGGAGTCTGAAAGGTAGGTGAGATTGCCAGTGGAACGTCCCTGATGGAACCCATACTGATGATCAGAAAGAAGGTTGTGATAGGAAAGATGCTTTAAAATTTTTCTTTTAAGAATTGACTCGAAAACGTTTGAGACACAGGATGTTAAAGCAATTGGACGATAATTAGAGGGTTGGGAATGGTCACCCTTCTTTGAGATTGGCTGATTGGGAGCAAACTTCTAGCAAGAAGGAAAGGTACAAGTTGACAGACAAAGGCGAAAGAGTTTACCTTGGTGGGGTGTAAGTACAGAAGCACAGTTCTCGAGGACAACAGGAAGGACTCCATCAGGCCCATATGCCTTGTTAGTATTAAGGCCAGTGATAGTAGGAAGTACATCAGCTGAAGAAATTTTAATGTCAGCCATGAGGAAGTCAGAGGGGGGAAGTGATGGTGGAACAGCACTGGAATCGTCTAAGGTGGAATTGGAGGTGGAATTGCTTTAACATCCTGTGTCTCAAAAGTTTTTGTTCTGTAATGAAGAACACGTTAGAAATCCTGCATGCCATTTGTAGCAACAGGAAACAATTTATTCAACTTATGATTCGTGAATATTGTTAATAAAGACGGCAGATGTCACGACAAGAATAGGAGGAAGGAGGCAGAGAAAAGCGACACTGAGGGTAAAATAGTGTAACACGAATATCCCACCCCAGCCGCCTTCTCGCACGGTACACCCCCATTCTTTTTCATTATACTGTACCAAGAAGCGGCAGGATGGGGTGAAGTGACAATCGAAATTCAATGGAGCGTTGTCGTACGTCACTGCCGGCTTGTGACAGTAATGAGGGCAGGCGCGGAGCTGCTTCTCTTTTTTTATCTCTCTCTCTCTCTCTTGTTGCTGAGCCTGTCCATCCCCCCCCCCCTTCCTTTCATTTCTTCTTGCGTCTTTAATTGCTCCCCCTGTCTGCTAGGCCAGTCTTTTATTTAAACTCTGCCAGTTGACCATAATTTTCTTGGGTTGGCTGGAATAAAAGAGCAGTGTCGCCCCGTCCCTAAGAGGATTAATGGTACCAGTATATTCCCTCCTGCCCTACTGCTCACCTTTAGCTAAATAAATTCCGTAGATATTAGCTTGAATAAATCAAGGACGATGATGCAACAATACGTAGGACGAACTTGTCGCTTTCCATCGTCATCTGTAGCCTATCACAAGCTTCTGGCGCCTTGACAATTGGCAACACTGGCCGGATATTCGTCTCTTTTTCAGGCCGTCGTTTTCCTTTCCCCACTGTCTACGTCAGGTGCCTGAAGTAGGGTTATTGTTACATGTCTCTATAATACTGTTGCCTACTTGTCCCCACTTTTTTCAGCTCCATTTATACTGTATATTATTATTTTTTTGTTTACTTTTCCACGTACCAGTACATCTTTATACAGTAGTTACTGTAACACACAGAAGTGATGGAGATTAAAAAAGAGTTTATGTGTCAACTTTCCTCGCTGCGTTGTCCCTTTGGTTTTGATTGTTTGGCTGATATTTTGGGTGAGTAGAATATGTGGTCATAATATCTCATGTACAATTAACATGCTAAAAGTCGTTTAAAGCCTAAGCCGTTTGAAGCATCAGGTCATTTTTCAAGGCCAGTGGTGGTTTCTTATAACCTACAATTAGAAACTACTAGCCAAGTAAATTAAGAAATATACGAAGCACACACTACCTGACCTTGCAGCTGCTAGTTCCTCCCGGCGTCAAGAGACCTGTCGAAGTGTATGACTAAGTCCCACTTTGCTCTGTCACGCACTCGCCCTCAGCTACAGACCTCCCTCCCTCCCACTATCCCTAACCTCCCTCTCTCCAACACACCCCTTCCTTACTCCTTCCCTCCACTGCACCACTCCATTACCATAAATATATTTTCTCCCAGGGGCATGCCAGTCCTTGCCTTCCTCGATACGTGTTGCGCTGTGGCAGTCTGTTTTCTTCATTGCAATAACCACATCTCCGTATTTCCACTGCTTTCCTATAATGTCTTTGGATAAGAGAAGTGATGCAACAGTGTCAAGCAACCCTATAAAAATAAGCTCCAATGGATCAGTAAGACTCTTGCTGTTTGTTTTCCTTTATACTCATTTGAACTCCCTCTGCGTTATCCTCCGCAGTATAATCCATTAATTACTATGGCGTACGTTTCATTCAAATCGTGCTACTACCAGACGATTTTATTCAGCTCTGGAAACAATTTTCGATGTGGATGGATTTGATGTAGCACTCATTAACCCGTCCACAGGGCGTCTCCCAGGCTGAAAAAGTCGTTTGTAAATATCAAGAATAAAATGGAAGAACGCGTCATCTGTCTAAAGGTTGCATGTGTATTACATTTTATTATTTAAGTTCTCCTACATCGCAAACTGGCAATTTAGTGTTGCTGGTACCGGATCTTAATATATGACCATCACATGCCAAATGGCAGGAAAAAGGGCGACGTGGAAGCGATTTGTTTGTTGCCATCCCTTAAGGGATTCAGGCGCCTGGCATGAGATACATAGATTGAAGTGCCTAGTTTTGATGACCAATTTTGAGTTCGGACATAATGTATTTCAGTGGTATTTATTGATTTAAGAATTATTTGCGGTGCTCTATGAAATTCTGTCCACCCATTCATCATCGAATCCTCATAAGTCCCACGAGAAACAAATGTGCGCAGGGCTACGCTATTTACTCCAGTCATTTAAGGCAAGTCACAAGTCCTTTGCTGTTGAACGGTATTATGTAAGCAATAAACCTCATTGGTCCCTCGGACATAAAACTGTGCGTCATACTCGGCTGGAGCGTCTTAATCACCAGACCATCAACCGTCATCACACTTTCTTGTCACCATAAGGTTTTATTATTCTTTGATTTCCTCGTTCGTTCTCACAGTCAGTTTTTCTCCCCATAAATATTTACATCTTCCCAGTCTGTTCCATTCGCTTTCCCAGTCAGTTTCTTCTCACAGTAAATTTTCACTACTTTTTCCAGTGTAATCTGTAAATTTTCTCTCCTTCCCAATTTTCTTTTTGATATCTCTTCTCACTGTATATTTTCTTTTCTTCCCAGTTTTTGTCTGTCTGTTTTCCCAGTCACTTTATTCTTCCTCCCGCTTGACTCCCTTCTGTGATGCTCTACAAGTTGGTAATATCAAGAGGGAATTTTCTCAGTTTACTCTCACGTCTTCAGAAGGAGCCAAGTGGACGGAGCTTTAGTCAGGCAAGTTGCTCCACTTTATTTTCCCTCTGTGCGATGGTCCTTTATTCACTTATTCCTACCAACGCCAGACGCTTTCATTCAGTTCCTTCCTACAGAAGTGGTAAAATGAATGTCGGGCACTGGACTGTTTACGCTTAACCCTTTCATGCTACTGTCTTCTCTAGTACTGAAATTCAACTAGCGCCGGACGACTTTACTTCTCCTAGCACAAAGCAATTTTATACCTCGCTAACATCAGACAATTTACTCCAGCCAACACTAGACTTTATTCCAACTAAAGCCGGAAGAATCAGACAATTTCCTCAAGGTAACACCAGACTTTATTCCAACTAAAGCAAGATTTTATTGCGCTAAGTGACTCATGTGATTTTTAATGATTCAGTTAACCCTCTCATGCTCGATACAGCTCTAGTATTCTATTACAGCTAATGCCAGACATGTTACTCGGTTAGAATGTTTCACAGCAGCACAAAGACTGTTAAGGTTTCACCGCGTATGAAATGGGGCTTACTGTAGCACTTCTGTACTCGGCGAAGATCCATTACTCACTTCACCTCGGTTGATCATCCTGTAGAGTCAGATTAGAGGGCTGATTTAACTCGTAAAGAAGTAGATTCACCCATACCTTATAGGTAATGCTTATCAGATTCCATGCAATCACGACACATTCCCGCTGCCTGAGTGGTCTAGTTCCGTTAAATTAAAGCAAACTGATAAAAGCATCCACCTCGTCGAATTTAGGCCCTTCCTGGCCCCGTCTTGTTCATGTTTTCCCGCCTTGTTCTTATGTTTTATCAGTTTTTCTTCCCCGCCTTTTATTCTCTCCATAATTTTCTCACTTTCATACACTCAATATTCTCTGCTAGTGTTTTCCTAATTTCATCAGTTGGCGTTGTCCTTTGATTCATTATTCGTTTCTCCATGCTATTTCCCTCGTGATAATTTTTCTCACCATTACTCCTATATCAGGTATTTCCAAAGCTTCTCCTTTATCTGTCCTCTTCCTTTTCCTCAACATATCCATTATCTGCTAACTTCCTTTCATTGTCATTACCTTTTCATTCACTCACTTCCTTTCCTTTCATCTTTTCCCTACACACTTCTTTTCCTTTAACTATTCCTTTACCTACTTAATCAGTATATCTTCTTTGTGACTTTACCCACTCACTCCCATAACTTTAAGCATTCCTTTAATTACTTCTTTACCTGCTCACTTACTTTCCTTTGGTTCCTCCCTTACCTACTCTCCCGCATTCATTTAATTACATCTTAACTTACCCCTCCATTTTCCTTTCACTACTTCTGTACCTCTTCTTCTCCTTTCCTTTAATTACTTCTTTACCTATTTTCTTACTTTCCTTTAGTCACTATTTTTCCTACTCACCCTCTTTCCTATATATAAATATTTCTTTACTACTTTCTTGTCTTTTGATTTTTGCCGTTGTAATCCCTATCTCTTTCACCTCCGTTACCCCCACCTCGTCTGGTGATCCTTCATATTATTCCAAGTGTCTCTCTTCTAAGTCGGCGCGGTCTCTTAGCTCATCCCTTCGCCTCGCACCCTCATACCTCATTTCCTTTCTTATCTGACTCTGCGTAACACGCCATATTTCTTTTTGCCGTCCCTTACTAATGAGATGTTAACTCTCTCAGGCTTCTGTGGCTCCCTTTCAGCTGAATAAAGTCATCTTGTGTTAGTTGGAACAAAAAAACATCTGATTCTGGGTATCCTCATATCTTTTACCATTCCTTTGCCGTTCAAATGTTAATGCCTCAGGCCCCCTTATGTAACGATCCTCCAGCTGACTCAAATAGTCTGGTGTTGGGTAGAATATTATACTAGAGTTGTCCTGGCTATGAGAGGGTTAACCTGATTTTTTATTACATGATGCGGTACCAAACCTTTACCTTTCCCAGTGACGCTAAGGTATTTCATGCCAGTTATGTCGAGGGTCCTATTCTGCGTGGCAGGGGAGGCTTCGTGGCAACTCTTCCTAAACGATTTATTATGCACATTATACCTAAACGTTGTTCGTGTATGCTTTTTATATCTTCATCATATCAGTCAAGTTGTCATCAGTTAACACACATGAGGATACCGAGATGTAGTGTGAAGAATTAGTCGTTACACAGCTCAACTTAGAATCTGGTCATGGATTAATCTAATCAGCCAAGAGGAAGACAGCCAGTCAAATAGGTTTAAAACACTCTGTCATGGTGTTCATTATAAGACCTGAAAATTTTGCTCAGCTAAGACCATCGTAGCAGTCAGAGGAATTAAGGGTAAGCAAGGTGATAGGTATTACGGTCGTATTATTCCCTAGTGGTAGGTGGTGGCGACCATCATCCACTCACTTGATGTAGTGCTGCCTACTTCTTCCTTAGCCTTTATCATTCTTTTCCTGTGCCTGCCCTCCTCTCTTCCTATATCTCCCATCTTTCCTGTCACTTCTTATTGCTTTTCTTTCCTTTACAGGTGGCCTTACATTGAGTGACAAGGCATATGGTTTCCTGAAACCAAGAAACCATTTACAACGCTGGGCGGTAACCATATAACCAAACCATACGTGCTCCCTACGTGTCAACAAGTGGGTTGTTGGAGGGTTAGTGCCCCTCCCCGCAAAACAAATAACTCAAAGTCAAATGGCCACCCCCTACGGGATTATGGCGTCTGGCAGTAGATAGATAGATTATTCCCTCACTACGAGAATGCATATTTTTATTTTATTCTTGTTACATCTACAGTTTTATTTAACTTGGGAAAGATCTACCGTGCTGACGGGGTTAAAGAATGCTAACTCTGCCCCCCTTCCCCCACTAACCTAGAAGACTCCTACGCTGAATAAAATAGCTCTGAAATTGCAGGAACATGATACTAATTACGTTATGGGACTGGCAGTAAGAACACCAGTGAGGTATGAAATCGTTAGAATGCAGCCCATTTTGTATAATGGCAACAGATTTCATTTAATTTCGGAAAGTATTTTTTACCCTCGCCCTATCAACGGCCATACCACGTTGAGTACACCGCTTCCCGTCCGATCAGCGAAGTTAAGCAACGTTGGGTCTGGTTAGTACTTGGATGGGTGACCGCCTGGGAACACCAGATGCTGTTGGCATAACGTTCTCCCTACGTGTCAAGTGGGGTTGGTGGAGGATTAGTGCCCCTCCCTGTAAAACAATTAACTCTAAGCCCTTGGCCACCCTGTTTGGGATACATGGCGTCTGGCAATGAATGAATGATGAATTTTTTACCCTCCATCTGACACAGTCAGTGGAAGGTATTGTTATCACTGGTATCAACAACAATAGGTGGCAGAGAGATTTCAATTCCGGGCCAGAACTCAGAAAGTATTCCCTATAGTCATGAAATTCCACATAGTTATATGTCTTATATTGAACTGGTGCCTTTTGATAGGTAAAATGCTGTCTTAAGTAGTTTTTTTTATGGAAAAGTAAAAAAAAAATAAAATCTCAGAGACTTCATTAAGACCTGCGCAAGGAATCCAAAGGGTCCAGTGCACTGTTTTTTTGCACCTGTTACACCTAGGACGCAGAAGCTGTACATGATAAATAATTATATGAATATCTAATTAAGTTTGCGGTTTCATAACTATCGGCATCTACTATGTAATCATAAAAAAATGGCTGCCCAAACGAAAAGCACGTCATAATTTCATCAAATCTGCTCGTAACTTCATTTTTATCGTCGATAAACTACTAATATTATGTTTTATTGTCTCTGTGTTATGGGGGGGGGGGATGTTATGGGCTTGGTTAGGTGTGCAGGGGGGTGAGGGGGGTATGTGATCGGTCAGGTGGGGGGTTGCAACAGGGAAGCGTTGCCTATTTGTTTTTATCCCTTAGTGATGGTACTGATAATCTCCCCCTTCTTTTTTACCAACGCTCTTTGCCAGGGCCTCACGCTGTTATGCTGGGGACAAATAACTTGAAAATTACGGTGCCTGCCTCTCGTCTGTCCCGACAACTCTGACAAATTTTCGATTAAGGCAATTTAAATTATTGTAGAGCCCCAGTGCTGTAAAACTGAGGGCAAATAGTCACTTCAGACATGTGCAAGACCATTTGACACAACAACAACTATCCCAGTGCATTATGTTTTGTTCGGTTTCGAATACAGTTACATTACTGAATTAATGCATTTCGAGCAAGCCGTCTAGCCTATTTGTTCCACTTTGTTTGCTTAAAATGAGCTCCAGATACAGGCAGGTACAGTTACTTCCGCATAAGAAACAAACTATGAGAAACATTAATGCGTCTACTTGCAGACATTGCTTCTCTAGTTTATTTTCCATCTCACGTCAGGGTATGTAAAAGAAAAAAAATACTTCCATTCCGCCATGCCAACTTTAATTTTCCTTTGTGACGTAAGGCAATTAAGAAATTTTATACACACTATAACTGAGAGATTGCGTTTTGCTTAGAGACAGCCTAACAGTGAATAGATTAAAACATTCAGTACTTTCACTCTAATTGTCTTGATTCTGGCTAAGAGCAGTTTAATTTTTCCCATCCGTCAAAGGATTACACCGTTCACTGCGCCGGCATTAATTTGGTATATTATTACTGCGTCCACATTATTCTAATCAACTTACGAAAGTTCACTGGTAATTAAAAGGTTCGTGGACGCTCTTATCTAACCTTTCCAGCTCTAAGCCTCCGATAAGGAAAACACTGTGTATAAAAATAAATGAATAGAAAAATGGAGATATCAAGAATAAAATGCGAAAGACGTCCACAGGCTTAAGGGCCTAACTCTCTCAGGCTGTTATGACACTTTCTGCTGAATATAATCGCTTGTCGTAGCTACAACACGCTCCTATAACTCTCTCACTCAAATACAATCGCTTGGCTTTAGCTGTTATAAAATGCCAAAGGACACGTGACCACGAGAGGTAATCCTCATTGCCTGATTCCGTGGAGCAGCGGAACTATATGAGAGGTAAAGCAGCGTCAGGATTACACGCAAAACACGGTAATCCCGGCGGTGCTTTGCTGGCTGGCTTAACTCAGGCGCGGAAGGAATGGCTCACATATGTAGCTGGGATTAAGTCTGGATGCCAACATAAAGAGAGATGTTAACAATGTCGCCTAGGTCATTATCTTATCTCTGAGTCGAATTCAGAGTGCCTTTGGAGATTTCGTAACACCTCTCCCTTAACAAATTATTCGCCATATTACTCTTTAATGTCCTCATCTTCGTTCGTGACAAAAACTGTCAGTACTGAACGAAATGAGAAGCATAAAATATTGTGTTAAATGTAAGAGATAAGATAGATAGCAAAGGTAAGCGTGTTTGAAACCCCCTCTGCTGCCAAGGATACGTCTCTTTCTCTGTATGTTTGAAAATATGTAGCTAGTATCGGTAAAAAAAAAAAAAAAAAAAAAAAAAAACTTGTCGCCTCTCCTGCTTCTCTCCATAGACTCTGAAAATCTTTCTTTCAGTTCGAAGTTAACGACACTAATGACTATGATCTGTCGCCATTCATAGTCACCATTGTCAATTGCTTCGGATTCATCAGAATGATTTTCAAAATATATGGAGACAGAGAAGCAGGAGAACTGATACGAACTTAGCCGTCAACAGTACAGTCCTGTACAAATTATCGTGCAGGAAGAGTCTGCTGTTTTCTCAAAGAGTTCAGTAGCTATGGCTCGACCTTCCTCCAGAAGATTGGTGTATTTTGCATGTATGGTAAAATATATAACACTGTATGGTAGCAGTATGCTCTTTTGTTTCAGTCGATATAATGTGGTCTGACTAAAACAGAGTACATTATATGCGAAGTTCCACTCATTGTGATATAATTTTTTAATATTGTAGTAACTTACCAAACTCTGGATTAAATGCGCATTTAGTAATATGTTCAGTGGTGCTAAAAATATTATAAAGTAAAGAATACAGTTTTAATTCATTGCATATATAACGTCATGTATCAACCACTTCACTATGATGATCAGTAGTTTCATCTTCACAACGACCAGGCGATTTTCCGCAGCCTAGGGAGGGATTCTCAGACGGAGGGGGGGGGGGCTGGAAACATAATAACTCTCTTTTAAGGATGAAAATTTTTGTGTATAATTAATGACAACCACCAGGAGATTTCTTTCAGCTAAGGGGGAACGTCTCATTGTGAAGGAGTTAGTAACTGACGTCTTAATTAAATACCCAGCTTTCTCCTCTTGTCATGCCAAAATTTTCGATCCTCCTAATTTACTCGTTCATAGTACATGACACTAAGCGGTGTTGCCCTCGAGCCAATATTAGATATAACCGTTGTGGCCAATTCATTCACAATGGAAACGTCTCAGGTAATACGAGGAACTGTTATCACTTATCACAATGTTCGCTCTGACATCTGAATGTACAGAAAAGTGAATTAGAAAACTTACTGTATGATTCATAAAACAGCAAATGCTCCCCGTATGCGATATGATATCTTAATGTCACTGGGGCTAACACTGCTGAACAGGACCACTGGGCATACTGTAGCAACCATCAACTATTACATTGTACGTCAAAGTTCGCTACCTTCTTCTTCTTCTTTCTTTTTTTTTTTTTTTTTACTATTTTGCAAGTGTTAAGTACTAGTAAAACAGTACAAATTAATGTGTTACACGCAATGGTAAACTCTGTACTAGTGATATAATTAATACTATACTTATGCATACATGTATAAATGTATGGGGTGCGTATTTACATCTTTTCTTGAAGGGATTTATTTTGTCCTGATGCACTGTTATGATGTTTATAATAACTGGTTGTACCAGGAATTAAATTATTTACATAATTCATCTTTTAAGCTGCAGCAAATATTGTACTCTTTATATATACAGACATATTTCACAGACTTTAACTGAGAGATTAACTGCCAGGTGTTTTGTTTAAATGCTATAGATGCTTGTCTGTGCATTATTCAGTGAGCAAATAACATAAAATTAAACAACATAGTAATATGAAGAGACATTTTATCTGTAAAATTATTTACATAATAATTAAGTAATATACTGGGGACATTTTTCATGTAGCCTACTTATGTGTTACTGTTAATGCTGGTGACTGGTGTGTGTATGCAGGGAGCAGGTGATACAAAACTATACATCGTGATCAGTTTGCTCTGTAGAGGGAATATTCACAAGCAAAAAAGTAACTTAACTGTTTGCACAATAGCCTAATAGAGCAACTTACCTTTTCTTTTGGCTCTGTTTCTGCTGCGGGCGTGGCGTTGCTGAGGGGCCTTGATGAACCTCCTGTCCCCCCTGGCGTGCTTACTGACCCCTTTGACCCGCACCAACGACCTGTTAGTGTGCGTGCCAAGGGATCTGGAGACTCTTCTGTCTGGCTTGCTGTCCGCTTGGATGCCATGAGCAGCCGCCCGTATATCCCCAGTGCCATCAGTGCCCGGCTGTTTGGTCCCGTCCTGATGGCGACCGAACTTGCTGGTCACTAGGGGACTGTAACTGCTGTATTTCCCAGGGAAGGTCTCGGTAAACACCCGGGAGTATTTGGTGGGCATCAGGGTTTGGGTGTGGTTCCAGGGGCTAGGATTTTGCAGAGCATTTTGTCGAGTGTCATACGACCATCGCTCCCGCTTTCGTCGCACCACAGACACCCCACCAGTCACCTCCCCCTCGGTCACTTCACTAGTCAACGACCCCACTGTCACCTCACCAACCACCACCCCCCTTGCCACTGTCCCTCCTGTCATCCCCTCACTCTCCCCTGCACCAAATCCGGTTCCCCCCCAAAAGCTTTTAGAGGTGCTGGTTCTTTCCTCCTCCTTGGGAGTGAATAAGAAGTTAGGGTTGGTCGGGGGGTCGCCTTTATCTCGCAATCTCAGTGGGTCTGTAATATTATCCTGGGCCACAAATTTGATAGAACTTTCTCTCTGCTTCCTCGAGTTTTCCAAATACTTTTCACCAAAAGCGATCTTTTTGTTAGTATTTGTGGGTCCATCACTTTCCCCAAAGTTGTATCTATGCTCTTTTTCTGTCTCTAATCGAAGCTCATTCCAGGAATTCGTAAGATGTAGGCCTTCATTTTCAAATTTTAATTCTGGGGTTCCAAGAGTAACGGTTTTTATCAAATGATATTTGCCTTGCTTACACTTTGCACAAGCTCTCGCGTCAGTGGTGATATTTCCAGGAGAGGTGGTGACTCTAATATCAACTAAGGAAGCGCTACTTTTTTCTGTTGGTTTTTGCAATGGACGGTGTAGCAACTGTTTTTTGATTAATGAACCATGATCATCAGTTTCGTTTGCATCAAGAGATGAATCACGGAATATAACATTAAAGTGGTCCAAAGCAGGGCTCCTGCCACCGGCACTGATTTCGATTTGTGGTTTGTTTAGAGTGTTCGTCCATTTTCCCGTCCTGGTTGGGCTGATGTAAGTTGTCTGCGATCTCTGGGTATTATACTTTCTCTCCGAACCATAACTTACTCCGCCGTTAGGAAGTCCTCTACCAGTGATCTGACTAAAGGCCTCGTGTGACATTTCGTGCTGTTGACTTGGACTTGTGAGGTGGTGAAATTTATATCTTGCTGGATTAAGAGAAGTTTTCTGGTGTTGTTTATCTATGTGGTATAGGATTTTTGATGGTGCAGGGAAGGGATGAGTAGGATAAACTGTAGTGCCATACTTAACTTGTACTATGGGGGTCTTCCTGTGGCCCACGTCTTTTAGGAGATCGTCTTCTTTCTTGTTAATCTCTGGCGGTGAGGATGTGTCGCTCCCGTGGAAACCGTTATGCCCATGTTCTGTGTCGTCCCTTCCAGCCACCACTCTAGGGGACGGATGGATGGGATGAGGGGGTGGGCCCTTCCTAGAGTGCACGGGGGAAGGATGTTCTGCGCCTCCGGAGGGTATGAGGAGGAGCAGGAGGGCGGGAAAGTGAGGCAGCATGAGGCCACACCCGCCTAACTGGCAAGTTGCTCCCCGCTGATCCTGCGCACCCACATGAGGGAGAGTAACACACTCACTCAGCTCTCACTCACTAGGTCACCATGCAGAGGTCTCTGTTAGCTGAGCTTCAGTCCATCTGGTGTCTCATGATTCTTTATCCATGCTAGAAACCTGTCCTTCCTCTGCTTTAAGTCTGACCCATGGCAGGTACGGCCGTGATGCATTAACACCCGGGGAGTTATATGAACCACATTCTAATGGCTTTGCATTTTCTGTGTAGCAAACACGAGGTTTATGCCGGAGTTGTAGGTCTGTTCACGCCATACACTGCCAGATTCAGTCTGAATTCACAAGTTTTAGTGGGCCAGTCGAAGCCCTCATTGTGCCCGTAATCATTGTGTCCTTAGTACTGATCAGAACGATTTAGTTTACTTCATGATCAATTATAGCACTGTTGTTCATAACTGTGCAGATGGATACACATTTGAAGCTTGTTTAAAAGTACACTGACATAGTTGTCTTGTTCCTATTCATTTCACACATGTGTTTGCAGGGATAATTCTGTGACAGCTGGAAAACACGGTCGATTAATTGTGTAATTTAACATTCCATTCAAGTGATGAACAAAACTGGCATGGTGTAATAGGTTTAAAGGAAAATAAGAGCTTATAGTAAATTACAGTGATTGTGACATGTATCAAATAAAAAAATAATGTGTACATAGTGATAATACTTTACACTCATGTGCATCATAATACATAACATATACACACACAGGTATATATGTACAGTTACCTCCACTTCTAACGAGTACGGTGGGTGGTGTGTCTGGTGAAACGTGGCACCACTGTGTTTACATCGTAGTAATAGTAAGTGAATGAGCAGACCCGGTAGAGCTTCCCCTCCGCTACAGTATTTAGTACCCACGGAAAAAAACTATCAAGTCATACTCAGTCTGCAAATCCAAGAGTTTGCCACGTATGTATAATGGACGGTAGAGAGAAAAACCAATAGTAATGCCATTGGATACCATTGTTTCTTGGAGAGGAGATGACTGTGAGGCGATGTGGAACGGAGGGGAGGGGGGACAGGTGGTAGGGGGGCATGTATCGAAACTTTGTCGTGTTTCGTTTTGAAAGATGAAGGGTGTGATTATACAGATGTTCTGAGGTGATCTGTAACTCCGTATGCAATAACGTATATTGGATTAATGTAGGAGTCTTAATGTTCGTCATACAGTGTGGTGAACAACTGCAGTTGAGCATAAATGTTAGAAGGTGTGATGTCCGGTGCCTCGAAACGTGGTTCACCTGAGTCTAGTGAGTGTGCGACTCAACTGTTGTAACATTTTTGTGGCTGAGCCAAGGTGGCCATGAAATAATGATTTATGATGAAGCATGTGGCACAATGGTCATGCCATGTTGTGCATCATCCAGTCTGCTTTATTGTGAGGAAAAACAATCATTATATTCTCAAACCATGGTATAAGTAGATGTTCTGTTGCATAGGATTATAGCTACTTTGAGTGTTGGACAGCTGTTGGCTTATTGTGCTGAAACGTTGTGCACTTATCATACTGATGGATCACGCGGAGGTAATGATATACTGTATTTGCATAATGAATGCATATCTTGTATTATAATAATTGAAATAACGCTGTTCAGGATGTTCAGCCCACAAATGATGTCGCTTTCTTCGAGATGGTATTTCATTAGTCTAGGTAAAGACACAACTTCATTGATCATCGTTCATTATATTCTCTTTAAAACATTCATACATTAGTTTTTGTACAAGCATGACACATTCAGGCCCTCCTTAGTTCCAGGCGCATTATACTGTTTAATCTTGTGTCTACACTCACACACTGTTCATCTTGAGGGAGCAATATTTCCTTTACCATGCATGTCTGTCCACTGTCTGCCATTATAACACATGGTTTCAATATGGGGCCACGGCTACACAAAATATATCGGTGGCGTGGTGCTGCTGGCAGTGTAAAATTGCGTAACTATAGTGTACGTGTGTTTGTGCAGGGAGTCTGGTAATTCACTTCAACTTATTGGCACTCCTGCCAAGACAGCAGCCAACCTCGCTGTTTTGGTGACTATACTGACTGACCATTGAACACTCTTTCACCTCCCAGCAGTCTGAATGAGGTCCTGTTTTCAAGCAATAGAAACATTAAGTTGTACAGCGAACAATGCAATTTTATAAGTAAAGTAAGGAGTATTTTGTGCACCTTGTCATCATACAGACTTATACAGTATAACACAGCCAAGGATAAGCTGGACCTGCAGTAGGATAAAGGTTGAGTGCTGCTGGAGCGTCCAAGTAAACGTATGCAACATTGGTGCACCAGCACCTGGATGGTAAAATCCAACCACCGCACTTAGGAAAAAATACCCCCGGGTTTTGAAGCTACCCCCACGTGGGGTAGCTCTCTCTCTCTCTCTCTCTCTCTCTCTCTCTCTCTCTCTCTCTCTCTCTCTCTCTCTCACACACACACACACACACACACACACACACACACACACAAAATTCCGGCCCTTCCTCGTATAATGGGTAACGAGACCTGACATTGATTTCCATATCATATCGCATCACTACGACGAGATTGCAGCCTTATCAATGACCCTGTGTAAATCTACTGGATAACGTGGGGTACCTTCAGAAGCCGGGAGTATTTTGCATAAAGCACGGTGGTTGGATTTTACCATGCAGGTGCTGGAGCACCATTGTTCCATAGGTTTACTTGGACGCTCCAGCAGCACTCAACCTTTATCCTACTGTAGGTCCAGCTTATCCTTGGCTGTGTTATAATGTATGTCTGTATGATGACACGGTGCACAAAACACTCCTTACTTTACATAAAAAATTGCATTGTTCACTGCACAACTTAATGTTTCTATTGCTTGAAAACAGGACCTCATTCAGACTGCTGGGAGGTGAAAGAGTGTTCAATGGTCAGTCAGTATAGTCACCAAAACTGCGACTTTGGCTGCTATCTTGGCATGAGTGCGAATAAGTTGAAGTCAATTACCAGACTCACTGCACAAACGCACGTAGACTATAGTTACGCAATTTTACACTCTGCCAGCAGCACCACGCCACCGATATATTTTGTGTAGCCGTGGCCCCATACTAAAACCTTGTGTTATAATGGCAGACAATGGACAGACATGCATGGTAAAGGAAATATTGCTCCCTCTGGATGAACAGTGTGTGAGTGTAGACACACGATTAAACAGTATAATGCGCCTGGAACTAAGGAGGGCCTGAATGTGTCATGCTTGTACGAAAACTAATGTATGAATGTTTTAAAGAGAATATAATGAACGATGATCAATGTAGTTGTGTCTTTACCCAGACTAATGAAATACCACCTCGAAGAAAGCGACATCATTTGTGGACTGAACATCCTTAACAGCGTTATTTCAATTATTATAATACAAGATATGCATTCATTATGCAAATACAGTATATCATTACCTCCGCGTGATCCATCAGTATGATAAGTGCACAACGTTTCTGCACAATAAGCCAACAGCTGTCCAACACTCAAAGTTGCTATAATCCTATGCAACAGAACATCTACTTATACCATGGTTTGAGAATATAATGACTGTTTTTCCTCACAATAAAGCAGACTGGATGATGCACAACATGGCATGACCATTGTGCCACATTCTTCATCATAAATCATTATTTTATGGCCACCTTGGTTCAGCCACAAAAATGTTACAGCAGTTGAGTCGCACACTCACTAGACTCAGGTGAACCACGTTTCGAGACACCGGACATCACACTTTCTAACATTTATGCTAAACTACAGTTGTTCTCCACACTGTATGACGAACATTAAGACTCCTACATTAATCCAATATAGGTTATTGCATACGGAGTTACAGATCACCTCAGAACATCTGTATAATCACGCCCTTCATCTTTCAAAACGAAATACGACAAAGTTTCGATACATGCCCCCCTGCCAACTGTCCGCCCTTCCCTCCGTTCCACATCGCCTCACAGTCATCTGTCCAAGAAACAATGGTATCCAGAGCCATTACTATTGGTTTTTCTCTCTACCTTCCACTATACACTTGGATTTGCAGATAAAGTTTGACTTGATAGAGTATTTTTTCTGTGGGTACTAGATACTGTAGCGGAGGGGAAGCTCTACCGGGTCTGTCCATTCACTTACTATTACTACGATGTAAATAAACACAGTGGTGCCACGTTTCATCAAACGCACCACCCGCTGTACTCATTAGTAGTGGAGGTTATTGTACATATCGGTGACCCAGACCTTTCCTCGAATATGAACGCTTGACGTATGCTGGAATTTTGGCATGAGCTAATTTCCGATCTAATACGGCGTGCGGAGGTGTACTTTGTTTACCACAGTGTATTCTCTTATAGGGCTTATGTTTTAATACTCTCTTCTTTCACTGTTCGAAATACTGTAATTCGTGTTTAAGTGAGCAAGAGGAATGAAAATAACCCTCTTCCATCCTCACCATCTGCCGGGTCAGTGAAATGCCAAGCTTCATTACTCTGGTAGCGGTCCTTTAATTCAGTGGTTCCTGCCGTCAAAACATTATATTCAGTTTACTGGAGAACTATGATTATGAATCTGTTAGAAGCAGCCCCTATTAGCTCTTATAGTTTCAGAGGCCTTTGCTATATTTATGAAATCGTCTGAAAGTTGCAAGAATGCACTAAGACAGATGTCAACGGATAGCAGACACTAGTCAGACGTAGTTAGTTAACGATTCAGACCTGGTGTCGACTTACGCATTAAATATCCCTTGACGTTCAAGTTACGGTAAGTACATAATCTTCACTCGTGTTCATACGCGTACTCATAGTCCCGGTACAGTCCCTTATGCACATAAACAAAGCCAGCCATGAATGAATAAAAAAGCCAAAACCCCATTTTCAGTCTCTCACGAACGCTTTTAGTACTCTAATGCAGTCTCCCGTTCTCATGTACTCATATCTTTGCCCCAGTTCTCGCATCAAGTACACCTTAATTTGCAGGTAAAAAAAAATCACCGTCATGTTTCTACTCCTAATCACGAGTAGCTGTAATTATAATTAAACCCCCCACTCAAATATATTTCCGTTCCTACACAAAGCACATAGCCTCCATTCCGCCTTTTCTAAGCTTTCATGCATTTATACACACTCCAGTATTACTGGCGCACACACACACACACACACACACACACACACACACACACACACACACACACACACACACACACACACACACACACACACACACACACACAATGAGCCTCACGCATGCTTGCACGTGCACATAAATATGAAAGCCTATACGCACGAGGAGCGTTGCATAAACAAGAGGAAAAATAGGTTTAAGCCTGCCGTCATGGGTTCATTGCCACCCTGCCTCTTTTTTTTATTTTTTTTTTTTGGGGGGGGGGTTATACTGGGTGCTTGGTGTACTGCGCACCTCTGTCCTCACGTGATGCGGGGTCGGTGCTTACATCACTGGCAGTATCTACATTGTATTATTTCCTACTTCCCATATTTTTATTCTGTCTTTATATCGTCTGTTTATTTACGTTCATTGGTTGCACGGTTGACAGGGCAGAGCTGTTTCCGGATCAACATGAAAGCCACGTAAATATTCTTACACACGCACATACATACACAAGCATGATAGCATATATCCAGCAACAACCGAGGAGGCACAAACGGCAACGCTTTTTTCGCTGTGTAAAAGTTTGAACCATTAAGGAAACTTTTATTTACATAATGATTTGTAATTCTAGTGCTAGCTCTAGAGAAATGTGAAATGGATATGTAATGACTTTGCCGTTACGTATAGTAATGGTTGTTTTTCCGCATGCTGGCTTTCCAGCCATATGAGTCATATTGTTAAATTGTTTAATGTGACCTTTGATGTGTGCTCTTTTTCGTAGTTAGATTAGCCTTTTACATGCTGGTGGGACTGGATGCAGGCGGTATTAGGATTGTGTGGAACAGCACAGAAAGCGGCTAAGCAAACCAACCAGTTAATATTAGACTTACTAGAAGTGAAAAAAAAGAAAGAGCCGGACTTTTTCCTCCCACTCCTTCTCCCTCGTACTTCCACTTGTTAATTTCTTTTAAACCCTTCAAGACGGTGACGTACCGGTACATTTTGCTCATAAAATCGCCAGGTGATTTTGTTAAGATCTGGGGAAACAGACTGAAGGACAATAAATAGAGCTTGTCTGAACCCATTAATATATGAAGTCTTTCTCTTTAAGGTGGCAAGAACACATTAAACATGACATCGACTGACTGAAGGAGTTCATTCCCGCATGAGATAGCTCCGTTATATTCAGTAGACCAAATTAAATTACAGTATCAATGATCTCAGCTCATTCAGTATGGCCCGACTTCCTTAAGAACGTCTAAATTCCCAAGTTGGCAGCACTCCACCAAACCCTCTCGCTGGTGCTGCCTCCTCCACATGTGGGAGTAAAGGTGAAGTCAGGAGTGCTCCTCCGTGCCTGGGGTTGGCTGCTCATAATGGCCACCTTAGTACAGGTATCACGCCTGCTTGACTGCTGCCCGCTAATGGCTCTTGCTATCCAGTTTCGCGGATGTGGATTGATTCAGCAATGTTCTCTCACACACACACACACACACACACACACACACACACACACACACACACACACACACACACACACACACACACACCAGGCACGGATTCTGGGCAGGGAGGGGCACGGGGAGCGTATGCCCCCGTATTTTCGGCAGACCTATGAATATTCCTAGTAAATGAAATATGCCAGCAAAATATAAGTATTATCTTACATAAATTCATTTCGATGCAAAAAGGGATTTAGTGATAAACTGCGGAGGTTGTGACAGTGAGTTATCAAGAGTTCACACTTGTATAGCCACAAAGAATCATGTCATCATTTTCAAGAGTCTTGCATCCAGGTCTGACCACCCTCCTTCCACAACCACTAACCCACCCTCCGTCACCTAGACAATCCAGACATAGCCCCCCCCCTACACACACACACACACACAATATCCACGCACATGTTTCTTGGCGGTAATATGATGCTCTTCACTGCAGCTTAGTTTTCGTTGCTATCTGCATCTAAACTCCAGCCTCTGATTGGTGAGGGTTGGACTCATTGGTTTCTTGCACATGTATTAAGACTTAACACACTCAAGTATGATGACGTCTAATTATTTTGTTTGCTCATTATCAGTGCGATTTTTTTGGTAAACCTATTATTGGGGTGTTCGATAATAGTACTAAATAATCCGCTGCCATCATGAGATCATTAATTACTTATATAAGGTTGCCTGGTGGCAGTCAGATAAGTGTTATCACGTAATCATGATGAAGGGAACACTGTTGTTTTATGGAAATTTTATGCCAAAAGTATGATGTTGGATGTCGGTTAAGGCAACCACTGTTTTAGTATGCGGTGGTCTTTGGGTACTGAGCCCATGACTTGTTCTCCGTATTGTTGTTATTGTATTGCAAAACCACAATTTGTTTGGGGAATAGTTGGAAATCGTTGGCAAATACGACCTCGTAACTATTTTTGTGCATCCACTCATCATGTTTTAATGTGAATTATAGATACAACATTATGAAAGTGTTCGACGTTACATTATCTACTGAGGTTAAAGGATTTGCCGCATGCACAATGATGCGATTATATAATATGCAAAGCACTACTATGAAGAGCATTTTCACACACGGTATAGCTACATTAGTTCATCAGGAGGTGAAACTAAATTAGAATCGGGGTTCACTCATGCATAGTTTTTCAAAAGCCCAAGTCGAATCACCTGAAGCTGTAAATGTTACTGCGTTACTACACGAAACGCGGAAGGATTGGCGAGGAATCACTTCTTTTATTAGTGACTGTACATCCAGTGACTATTTCTCTCGTAGACCATAACTTTATTCTTCCTTCATTCACCTTTAGAATCCGTTTCATACACCCTCTCCCAAACTCATTCACCAAGCCTTCCGGTTCCCTTTCGTCTTCACTGAACGATACAGTATTATCTGCAAACAACAGTACAAGGTGTTTCTAAATGCTGCACTCTCTCATTAGGGCCGCTACAACAATCCACTGCCATGCCTTGTATCTCTTTTATAACTCCATCCATGTACAGACTGAACAACCATGAGGACATGACACATTCCTGTTTCAATCGAACATTCTAACAGAAAAATTCACTATCAACGCGCACTGCAGCCATAGTACCCTCATGCATTCTCTCCAATGCATTCAACAACTTCCCATTTACTCTATATATTCTTAATATTTTCCACATTCCTTGTCTATCCACCCTGTCATAAGCTTTCTCCAAATCTATGAAGGCTGTATACAACTTCTTTCCCTTCACTAGAATCTTTTCCACGAAAAACCAAAGAATGAATAAATTATCTGATCTACACAGCCTCTTCTCTTCCTAAAACCTCCCTTCTCCAACTAATTTCCCTTATTTCCCTAACTCTGCCAATAAGTACCATATACTTTTCCCACTACACTAAGAAGACAAATGTCCCTATGATTACTACATTTTTTCCCCTTCTCCTTTGTACCGGGGAATAATTATACCATAATAATAATTATACAGCTTCCATACCCATTCTCCTGCTATCTCTCCTCCATGCTTCAGCATTTCACCACACACTTCATCAGTTCCTGGGGCTTTCCCCATTTTGACTTTCTTCATTGCTTCCACTACTTCCATCGTACTGATTTCTTCCCCTCTTCTCTCCTCACTCCTTTTCCGAGCCATTCCCCAGCCACTTATACTCGCATTACTTTCACTCTCTATGTTCAAGCGTACCTTAAAGTGTTCTCTCCATCTGCTCACTTTTCTCTCTTCTCCACTAGCAATATACCATTTTTATCTTTCACTCCCCGACTAACTTCTTTATCATCCTGTGTAATTCTTTTTACCTCTTTCCAGAACATTTTCTTACATTCCCTCCACTTTACACTGAAATTCCTTCCAAACTCCTCATCCACTCTCTTCTTTCTCTCTCTCTTACTAAATTTGTCGCCCCTCTCTTCCTCTGTGTATATAACTTTCTCTTCCGTCTGTAAACTTTCTCCACGTCCCTGCTTCCCATCCACTCATTATATGCTTTTTTCTTTTGGGCCACAGCTTGTCTCACCTCTTTATTCCACCATGCTGTTCCTTGCACCCCATTTTGTCTTCTCTTCACCCCACTCACCACCTCACATGCTGCACAGATTTCATCTGCGAATATCTTGCACACACTTCCCACCTCTCCCATCTGCTCCAAATCATATTAATCAATCTCTCATCCACTTTTCTTTTGTATTCTGCGTCTTGTCCATCCTCTTGCAACCTTTCAAGCGTCTTTGGATGGAATACTTCCTCCTGTCCTTCCCTCAATCTATTCCTCCATTGCACTTGAACCTTGACGTTCACCACCACCAAGTGGTGGTCAGAACGTCCACTCCCCCGATCTCTGTATGCTCTTGCATCCATTACACACCTTCTCATTCTGTCATCCACACACACATAATCAGTCACTGCCTTTCCTTTATTTCACCAAACGCTCTTCACATCACTCGTCACTTATACCTGTGGATCATTTTGTGCCTAAAGAAGGTATGTGCTATCACCAACCCGTTCCCCTCCGCAAATGTTCATTAGAGGAGCGCTGCTATTGTCATCCACTTCTGCAGGCACACTTCACTCACCAACTGCTCCATCCACCTTCACATTCCCTACCGGTACTTTTCCATTCATATATATATATATATATATATATATATATATATATATATATATATATATATATATATATATATATATATATATATATATATATATATGCATATATATATATATAATATATATATATATATATATATATATATATATATATATATATATATATATATATATATATATATATATATATATATATATATAAGTTCATTTGTTAATATGTGCATTATTCCGGGCACTAACGTGACTGCTGGCGCCCCGTATTTTCCCTCTACTTTTCGTTGGCTGTCGATGTTTTTGCCATTAGCGAGTGTTGCGGCAGGGTTAAGTGTTATTGATATTGCTCCTCGCGCCTCCGGTATGGTTATGCCCAATGTTTTTACCCTGTTTATAGTTCAGTATACTGGTGGATTTCGTGGTGTGAAACACCTGGAACGAGTGCTGAACGAGGTTCTGGTAACGGTGGCAGTGGTAATGTTGTAGCTGTAGAGGGCATTCTAACGGGCACGACATTTACAATGATCAACCAAGCGGTTTGAATTATTTATTCACAGGAAATACGTTGTTCACGGGGCTATTTTAGCGTGTGCGTTGGTAGTTGAGTACCATCTTGCCTTATCTATAGTATTTTTCCACAAGCAACTCAGTATTCTGTTCTATTTTATTTATGAAGTATATGTCAGTTGGGAATGTGTGAATACATACAAGAGAAAAGTGAATATAAGAGATGTGGAGAAGCATTTGGGAAGATATGATCTGGAGCAGATGGGGGAGATAGATGGTGTGTGCAAGATATTCACAGAAGAAATCTTTTCAGCAGGTGAGGTGGTGTGTGAGGTGACGAGAAGACGAAAGGGTATGCAAGGGACAACATGGTGCAATGAAGAGGTGAGACAGGCTGTGGCCCAAAAGAATAAAGCATATAGTGAGTGGATGGGAAGCACGGGCGTGAACGAATTTGAGAGACGGAAGAGAGAGTTATATGTAGAGAGGAAGAGAGAGGTGAAAAGATTGGTAAGAGAGAGTAAGAAGAGGAATTTGGAAGGAATTTCAGTGTAAAGTGGAGGGAATGTAAGAAAATTTTCTGGAACGAGGTAAAGAGAGTTAGACAGGATGTTAAAGCAGTTGGGAAGTGGGAGATAAAATTGGTAGACTGCTAGTGGAAAAGGGAGAAAATGTGAGCAGATGGAAAGAACACTTTAAAGAACTGTTAAACATAGAGAATTAACGTGCTGCGAGTATAAGAGAGTGGGGAATGGCCGGGAGAAGGAGGGAGGTGAGAAGAGAGGAAGAAATCAGTAGGATGGAAGTAGTGGAAGCAACGAAGAAAGTCCACATAGGAAAATCCCCATGAATTGATGGGGTGTGTGGTGAAATGCTGAAGCATGGGGGAGAGATAGTAGTAGAATGAGTACGGAAGATGAGCAGACTGGCCTGGGAGGAAGGTAGAGTCCCGGAGGATTGGAAGTCAGGTATAATTATTCCCCTGTACAAGGGAAAAGGGGAAAAAGAAGTCTGGTAATCACAGGGGCTTGTGTCTTCTTAGTGTAACAGGAAAAGTGTACAGTAGGATACTTATTGACACAGCTGGTGAATTAACAGAGCAACCAGTTGGAGGAGAACAGGGTGGTTTTAGGAATGGAAGAGGTTGCCTAGATCAGATATTCATTCTTAGATCTTTCACAGAAAAGCTTCTAGAGAAGGGAAAGAAGTTGAAAGCAGCCTTCATGGATTTGGAGAAAGCATATGACAGGGTGGATAGACAAGGAATGTGGAAAAAATTAAGAATATATGGAGTAAATGGCAAGTTGTTGAATGCCCTGAAGAATGTGTGTGAGGGGGCTAAGGCTGCAGTAAGTGTGGATAATGAACTAAGTGAGTTTCTCTATTTGAATGTTGGACTGAAAAAGGGATGTGTCATGTCTCCATGGTTGTTCAGTCTGTGTATGGACGGGATTATAAAGTGGATATTGAAGCGGCCCTAATGAGACAGTGCAACGTGGAAACTTCCAGTACTGTTCTTGGCAGATAATACTGTTTTGTTAAACGAAGACTAAGGGGAACTGCAAGGCTTGGTGATTGAGTCTGGAAGAGTGTGTAAGAAACTGAATCTAAATGTGAAATGTACAGAGGAGTAGAGCTATGGTCTTCGAGAGAAATGAAGTCACTGGATGTACAGTGAAGTTAGATAATGAGGAATTGGAAAATGTGAGAGCAGTTAAGTACTTGGGTAGTGTGATGATAACGACTGAAGTTTGGAGAGTGAAATGCTTGGAAGGGTACAGCAAGGAAGAAGGGTTGATGGTTCTTTGAATGCAGTGATAAGAAACATGGAAGTGAGAATGAAAGTGAAATTGTCGCTGCGTGACAGTATTGTGATACCAACTCTAACCTAAGGAAGTGAAGCTTGGACTTTGTTGGAAGGACGCAAGCCAAGAGTGAGAGCAGTGGAAATAAGTTATTTGAGAGGAGCATGTGGAGTTACACTGAGGGACAGACTGACAAATGAGGAAGTGATGGAGCGGTGTGGTGTGGATGTGGATGTGATGGAAAGGGTTAGGAAAAATACACTGACGTGGTTTGGCCCTGTGGAGAGGATGGAGAGCTGAAAGACTGATGAGGCTGTATGTGAGTGAGGTGGAGGGGGGGAGAGGGAGGGGGAGGCCGCGGATGAGATGGAGGGATGGAGTGGAGAGGTATAGGAGGGAGGAGGTATGAGCTGGTAGCAGGACAGGCTGGGGACCGGGTGAAGGGGGGTGATTTGTTTGTGGCCACCCCTTATGGGATTAAGGCATCTGGTAATAGACAGATGGAAAAGTGAAGTATAACACGCGTTTTAAAGCAATGACATGGTGGTGTTGGAAAGTCTTCTAAGCCATTTGAATCCTAGCCATGATGGTGATAATGTGTGTGAGTGTAGTGGAAGTGCACAAGATAGTTTACTTATTTAGTGGTAAATATGGTTTGCACAGGTGTTGTGGATATTGATGTTTGTATGAGGAATGATACCAAGTTTTTGTGCTATGTTAGTCAGATACTATGTCTGACGAAAATGGTTGTGTTCGTGTGGATGGTGGTGTAAGTTAGATTTTTTTCACATTGTCGGTGATGAAACTGGTTGCGTCGGTGGTGGTGTATGTTTGCTACTGTGTGTGTGTGTGTGTGTGTGTGTGTGTGTGTGTGTGTGTGTGTGTGTGTGTGTGTGTGGTTAATGGTTGGTGGTGAAACTGAGGTTTATGTGAGGAATGCCAATACTTTGCTTGTGTACGGTTGTTTTTAAGATACATTTAGTATTGAAGCTTTATCGATATGGATAGTGATGCGTGGTTCTTGGTGATTATCTTTTCATTTTTTTAATTTATTTACTGGGTAAGAGTGGGTGATGAAATTGGTTGCGTTGATGTGGGTGCTGTTGTTTAATACTGCACAAGTAATAATTCAGTATTAATAAAAATATTGTGTTCATGCGTATGATTGTTGTGTGAGTGATTTAATTCGTGGTTAATATTTACGTTGCAGGAAATGATGTCGTTGTTCCTGCTGTGAGTTGTTCAAAATGTAGGATGATGCAGGTGTGTTGCTCCTTGTTCCTGTTGATGTGGATGTTGTTGGATGTGTTGTTTTTGATGTGGATGTTGTTGGAAATGTTTCTCTTGTTGTTGCTGTGAATGTCGCTGCTGATGTAAGGGTTCTTGGAAGTGAAGGGCGCTCATGGCTGGGATGGTGTTGATATTGCTGTTGTAGTTAATTGTGAATATTTTTAGAAATGTTGGATGATGGTGATAGGGATAGTGTTGCTGTTTTCAGTGCTGTTGTTGAGAGGGCTGTTGTAAATGATGGTTGTTGTTGCCGTTGCTGCTGTTGGAAATGCAGTGCTAATGGTAGTGGTGTTGTTGCTTAGTGTTGTTGTTATATGAACTGTTGGAAATGCTGGGTGTTTTTGATAACTATGTTGCTGATGTTGTTAATCTGGGGGATGCGCTTTGCGTAGTTATAAAAGCGGCGTTTTGTTTTGTATATGGATACTACTGGTTGTTGACGATTGACTGTGGCTGCTGATGTACACTTAAAGACAGCATAGCCTTCCACTTTTATTAGAATAATTATGAAACTTTTACATCATAATCTTAGAAGTTTATTGGACTCCGAAGATTGCATACCGAGTAAAAAGTCCCCGTTCAACTGTCGGTACTTATCTAAAAAAAATATATATATCAATATTTACGTCAGAAACTATACATAGTCAGCCTGCTCCGACTGTTATTTTGGCAACATCCTGAGAACGTCAATTCAGTTATGTTTGCTCTCTCCAGAAGAATAATTTTGTTAGCTCTGGAGCTACTCTGCCGACTGGAAGAGTTAAATGTAGCTTCAATAACCCCTTAACTACTTCAGCCCATTTCAAAGCTCAGTAATATCGTATGGCTGAACAAACTAACAGACACCTTCTGTCCTTCACAGATGTGAAATGTTTTCGTAATAGCGTGCCTATTATAGTGTAGAAAAAGAATTCATCCCTGTTTAATACTGACGCTAAACTAGAAACGAAAATCCATGGTTGATGTCAGACGGCGTGGAGATGGTTTTGGTGTGGTGGTGCTGGTTGTGTTTATAATATAGATGTTAGGAGTGTGTATATTAAGATATGGAATAAGAGCTCAGAACTGCAGGTGTGTTGTTACTGCAGACAACTAAACATTAATATCAGCGGTGATATCAAAGGTGGTGGTGAACGTTGTAGCAGCGTGATGGTGTCAGTACAATTTTAATTACAGACGTTGGTCTTACTTTCACTTTGTTAAATGTGAAAGTAATAGCATTTTGTGTTCACCGCCTCATGATAAGGAGAACTCTGGTAGGTCCTTCTATCCCATCTGCACAAGATTTTTTTATTAAGCAAAGAGTGAGTCATAAGTTGTCTGACGCCATTAACGAGTCATGTGATTTTCGGGACAACGTCACTTCAGCTACTGTCAGACGATTGTATTCATATCAAAGTAAGCCATGCGAGTCAGACAGTGATAATACGTTAAACACCATAATGGCATACGGTACACTACTTCACGGTTACAGCAAAACTCCTGACGGTATCATCACTTTTCTCCCTTGCTATGACATTCCTCTCCCTCGCTTCCTTGCGCCAAGATCTTCAACATCTTTACGGCAATATCGCGGGGGCTTGGAAAAATCTTAATTGCGCGTACGTTTTTTTTGGTTTGAATTAATTAAGATAAGCCTTTTTATTTTCAGACGCCGGTGGTTCAAAGTTTCTACTTTAATGAGGCATCTGATCAGAGTACATCAGTGTTTTTGTGTGTGTGTGTGTGTGTGTGTGTGTGTGTGTGTGTGTGTGTGTGTGTGTGTGTGTGTGTGTGTGTGTATACACTAATAGTTTACTACATGTTTCTGAGAGCGTAGATAGTCCTAATTTCTTTCTAGCTGATATCAAGTGTGTGTGTGTGTGTGTGTGTGTGTGTGTGTGTGTGTGTGTGTGTGTGTGTGTGTTTCAGTTAACGGAGAACATTAGTAATTAAGTGGGTTAATGAATCCCATTAGCTGAACGGAATCGTTTTGTGTTAGGAAGAAATAAAATGAGAAAGACGTCTAGGGATTGAAAGAAACAGGGAATTACTATGGCAATTTCTAACCTCTCCAGTTCTTAACGTTTCCTCTAAGGTGAAATAAGCTTGATTAGTGTCAGCAAGAGTAAAACAGAAGATGGGTGCTGTTTGTGACTCCGCTGGGGACGGGGGTGTCGTCTGAAGCTCTGTGATATGGAGGACGGGTGTTGACTGTGGCTCGGTGCTGAATTGTACAACGAGGAACCGCGTAAAACAATTTCGCATTCTGATTCATGTCACAGTTCTTGTACTGGAAGGTGACTGACCCACCCAGCCAAACATAAGCAAGTTTGACTGGTTATTTCCCAACGACAATATATCTAAGTGCGTGGTGTAAACCAGAGCCTAATTATTTGACCTGTATTTACGGCCTGATCACCTATTTCAGGTCAGGTGCGGGTAAGGGGATGAGTCTGTTAAGATGTGGCAGGGGTAAACCAGCTCTGCTGTCGGGCCCTGCTGCGGATGTCACTGAATGCATTGCGCAGTTGACCCTTGTGCGGTGTGGTGCGATGAGGATCTGTCCGTTCTTCCCTTTGGGGCTAAGATGCGAATGAATGTGTTTGAATGGATGAGTAAATGTGGAGTGTGTCGTCCTGTCTCGGCTACCTCCCTTTCCTTGGGGGAAGCAGCCCAGGCATATAGATAGATAGATAGATAGTATTTACGGCACCAGTGTAACAGTTAGATGTGATCAGCCTGTATTCCACATTACAGGGTGCAGTCCACAACAACATCACATGTATTCTGTCCGCAGCAAATGCTTCCCAAATTACTGTCAAAATCTGAGGGCTTATTCAGATATTTTGGAGTCTCAGATATACTACGGCGCTGTGGTTCTGACACTTAACGCTCCAAGCCTTTTGTTATGCATCAGACATGCAGTTGAAGGTTCTCCCACATTCATACCGTCTCTTTCCTTCTTTTCCGGATCCTATCACTCCACCCTTAGGATGGTGATGCTGAATGTATCTCTTGATAAGTAGTTCCCCAAGGCGACTACCACCTCTTTCTCTTTCCAGGCTCCATGATTTCTAAGAGTTTGCCCCAGAGAGTTTACCCCTCAGGAGTGGCCTCTTGTACTGAAGTAGTTGATATAAGTTATATGTACAGGACCATCTTCAGATAAAAAAGAATCTCCCTTAAACTCAGTAGAATCCTCTAGGAATATCATGAACCAAGCGAAAATGACGCCAGTGTACAGAATGGATGAATAACTATAGGCAGGTAGGTACAGCCACTCTGAAATATAGGGTAATGAAAAATTGCTGGAGGTGGGCTGTGCATGTGGAGTCAACGGAAACTGAAGGAAGGACTGAGAGATCGTTATGGTTGAAAGAAGGTTGGGGGGGGGGGGATCACCGAAACTAATCGTCTCATAGTAGTGAAAACTCCACTACTTCATTTTAGGTCACGCCAACTTTTTTCCTTGAGTCACAAGTAAAATCATGTGATTCAGAAAGTGTTTGTTTGTCACCATTATCTCTCTCATGACCGGAAAAACTCAACTACGGGTATTTCATCCCATCTAACGTCAGACGATTTTATTTAGTCGAGGCTAAATATCACAGGTGCCGGTGAGTGTTAATTCTGTCACCATTAAGTCCCTGGCGATGCGGGCAATGACAGACAATTAATCACTACTGAGAATGAACCAGAGCAACCTGAGGGTGTTCTTGTCAAGAAACAAAGAATAGGAGTAACAACGGGATGGTGATGTGTCGAATAAGGAGTTGCCGTTACGGGGTTGGGACACAAATACTTGGAAATCTTTTTGTCAAGGCTTCTGATTGCAAGATGCTGCAATGGGTCGATATGTTCAGCAGACTCTTACTTGCAGGCCGTGTATAACACTCTGCCCTTCCCCTTGCCGGGCTCTTTGTGTGCATAATTGTTTATGGCTCGCAGCAATTGAAACCTTAATGTTATTTTCTTTGTCAGACTTTCGGCGTGTTTGTCAGGTTGTTTTATTTTTCTTGTGAACCTTAAATGTCCTTCTTCTTCTTATCAGACTTCCTGGTTGTCTGATTGGTTGTTGTACTTCTTACTTGCCACGGTGGAAAAAAAAAAAAAAGCTATCGGTAATCTTCTTTCCCACGAGTACCGTCTCTGCCTGTCTGTATGTTTGCTTCTGTCCAAATTTGCCGGTAAAAATTAGAATGAAAACGTGACCCTCAATTATGTTTATGTGTAGTTTACTCAGGAATACTGGTAAACAGAAAACGTGTAGCAAAGTCTGAGCCCTCTGTGTGGATCAAGCCTTTGTGTGAATGAGAGCCAATTTCTCCACAAACTTGGAAAGCAGTTTACTGAGGACAGGAAAAGAAGTGTGCAGACCAAGTTTAAGGAAACTTCGCAGTCCCATATACAAATGATGGCATCTGCAGCACGTACCTAAACAGATTTCAGTTTGTACTCAGAGTTCGTGTGCTGCACTTTTTATAAGCTTTCTTCGACATTTGTGCTTTTTGTCGAGTGTTTCTAGAATCCCACCTAACACTCTCTGGATCCTGTGACTCACTTTTAGTTGAATAAAACCATCTGCAATTGGCTTGGATAAAACAGTAATTGTCCTGAGCACCAGATCAGTAATAGGAACAAGAAGGGTATAACTCAGACTCGTATGACTCACTTATCTGAACAAAATCGTATGGCGTCAGCTGCAATAAAATACGAGAGACGATGTCGAAATGAAAGAGGTAATGTAAAAAAAAATATATATATATATATATATATATATATATATATATATATATATATATATATATATATATATATATATATATATATGAAAACCTCTTCATCTTCGGGTAGCTCCATTGGCAAGCAATTAGTGGAAGTAGTCTGGGGTGTGAGAGGTGCAGGTGAATAACGAGAACCAGGCTACACCAATTCTCTAAAGTTAAGCTGATGACGAGGACACCGCAGAGAAAAAAAATATATAAAACATTTCCAATTTGTTGACAGTAATGATGAGAGGACACACCGGAAATAAGTAAGAATAAAAAAATGTCTTGTTTAAAGTACTGATGATGACGAAGATGATGATGATGATGATAATTAGGAGGAGAAGGAGGAAGAGGATTCATCAACCGAACCATTTTTTTGCTTAAGGACGGAACGGGTTAGGATCTAGAAACAGGAAAAGAAAAAGTTCGAGCATGGAAGGACGATCTGCAGGCTGCCCAGAGAAATGTCTCTCCCCTCTCCAGAAAAAAAAAAAAAAATCGGAATTATTACAGAAGAAAAAAAATAAATAAATTAATGCAGGGGAGTAAAGTACCTTCTTCTTAGCCCTTTAAGGAGATTTCGTCCTCATCACAGTTTCACTACCATCAGAGAAGTTCAGTTTAGAGAAAATATACCATGATGAAAACGATAACGAAACATTTCCTTTGATGCGTTTACCATAACCTGTATTTCTCATTATAACCTGGCTACCTCCAGACGATTTACTTCGGTTTAACGCCAGTTCAAGACGATTTTAGTCACCTCAGCGGAGACCTCTTGTACTGAAGGAGAAAGTGTAGGCCCTGTCAACCGTGCCCAGCTTGTAAATCCTCTCATGTACCATTATAATAATCTGGTCGAAGCAAGAATCTAGCATGAAAGTCGTCATCGTAGTGAAAGCGCCAGGGAGACTTTTCACGGTTCAGAAATTAACAGTATCACTCCGATGACAGATTATGTGTATGTTTATTACCCCTACCACCACAGAATTATACTTAGTCTTATAGTGATTTCTGAGGCTGGAGGAAGTAAGTAGAGCCTTCATTAATTCGTGCACCATCAGAATTTTGTAAAAAGTTGAATTTATCGTCTGTTGGCACAAAGAATAAGACAGAACATTACATAATGACGGGATTAATTATGTCTTCCACCCTAGCAAGCCCGCTGTTGTTGCGACACGAAAAGCAGGAAGAACGAGCGTTAAATTAGGGTCACCCACTGTGTGTGTTAGGCGACATTAGGACGGCTGCCAGTGTGTGTGTGTGTGTGTGTGTGTATATGTGTGTGTGTGTGTGTGTGTGTGTGTGTGTGTGTGTGTGTGTGTGTGTGTGTGTGTGTGTGTGTGTGTGTGTGTGTGTGTGTGTGAGAGAGAGAGAGAGAGAGAGAGTCGGGCAGGGTCCAGACATTTCGTTCCCTTAGGACCAGCAGTTCTCACTACTGTAACATACTTACACCTATACATGTTACTCTTTGGCTACCGCTACAGCATCGCCATACTGAACTACTGTATGTTAAAGGGCATAGGCTGTCATACCGGAGTGTTGTTATGCTGCTGGCTGTGGCGATGATATGAGACAGTTGGTGTTTTTCTCTGCACTAGGTGGGGAACAAGGTACTAGTGATGATGACGATGATGATGATGATGGAAGAGATATATTGCAGTGAAATATACACATCGATACCTGCACTCTCATACGACTGAATTATATCTTCATTTCTTCAGTTTCCACACCATACTGTAAGTGTCCCCGCTCCTCTGCTCTCCCAGTTGCACAGGGACACGTTAAAGCTGAACATCCACACAGCCTCATTAACATTTGTCTCATTCCTTAGGTTTCGTCAACAGCTGCGTGCATGGTTGTCTCACAGTCTGGAGTTATTCATTTTTAGCCCTTTCATGGTGAGCACATCCCTAGTACCGATATTTTGGTCTAGCTAACGACAGACGATTGTTTTATGCTGCGTGTGAGTAATGGGATCTTGGGTGTTAGTAGAAATATTCATCCTGTCACGGTCGTCACAACCCCTAATTTTACCTATCTGTCTATCTATCTATCTAGCTGTAGCCAGACGCCATAATCCCTTAAGGGTGGCCGTTTGTCTTAGAGTTAGTTGTTTTACGGGGAGAGGCACTAACCCTCTGCCAACCCACTTGCTGACACGTAAGGAACTCAGTTTTATTATCCAATTAATTTTATAATCCAGTTAAAGCCCTGTAATTTTGTGCAGTTGTGATTAAATTACTGAAGCCTAAGTTCAAATATCGCCTATCGAAAAACCCACTGTTCTCTTCCAGTAAACACCATCCGAGTTTATTTAGCTGGGAGTGGGCAATAGAAGTATAAGTGTTCATTCTGTCACCATTATTTCTCTCATGGTCAGAACAGTTCAATCAGTGCCATTCTACTCAGACTGTAGCACCAGTCGAACAGGAAGGTACTCCCGATGTGGATGGCAAGCTGGCTATAGGGAGAGCTGGAGTTCCCGTTTCACCAGCTCACAGGACCTGTTCCTGACCATCTCCCTTTGCCGATTATTTTCCTTGCTTTCATTAACACAGAGAGGAGGCCAGCATACTCTCATAATAACTCTACATTCTACTCTCTACAGCACACTACATGCGGATTAGATATCACACCTTCTATTTCTATCCCCCCTTAGCAATGGCCGTTGCACTATTATCTACAAATCCGGTGGTACCTAGCATTGCCACCACCGGCAGAGTAGGGCTGGCGGCACAGGGTCCTCTTGGTCAGTATTAAGCGACTGTGCCGACAGCTGCTCTTGCACACGCTGTTCATGGTCGTCAGCGGAGAAGTGTAGGTTTATTCTTATATTTCAATGATATCCGTGATCTAAGAACCAATTAGAATTCCATTCACTTACTCCAGTCAGTATCTCCGCTAGCCCTGTTCCTCACAGAACTCCAATCTCTCTCCCTACTGAAATATCTCCACGTTGCTTCACTGGTTACCAACTCCTCACAAACTTCCGTAACAAGGGTGGCACCTGTTGTTATATAAAATCTGAATATGCAGTTGACACTGTTTTGAACTTCACTACAGCTAATTTTGATTATTCACTGTATAAACTTAAATTATCTAACTATTACCAAATATATCTGTGTAGTTTATCGCTCCCCCAGTGCTTCTTCAGAGCCCAGCATATTATACTCTATATCGACATAGTTGGCTAACCTTAACCAAACCCTTACCACTGAAATTACCGTTTTGGGTGATGTTAACATTCATAATGCAGAATGGCTATTGCATCCTGCCAGGACTGACGATACTGGTCTAGAATGCGAGCTTTTTGCAGAAATGTTTAATCGTACGCAATTGGTACAACAACCAACCAGAATACCCGATAATCCTAACCATAACTCCAAACTCTTGGATCTGTTCCTGACAAAAAAATCCAGATCAATACAGGATAGAAGTACTGTTACCACTTGAATCCTCCAACCACAGTCTCATCAGAGCCTCATTAGTCAGTTCCCCCAAACCTGCCCATCCTGAACCTGTCGGGGTGACCAGATGGCACTTTGAAGGGATGGTTTTAGGAATCATCTTGCTGATATTCCGTGGCAGTCTTTCTTCTCCAGTGGCATCACTTCTACCCAGTCCCACATTAATGACTCGGTACAAGCTGGTATGGAATTGTTCATACGAAGTCAACATTATGGTAAACGATCGGACTCCCCAAAATGGTTTGATCGCAACTGTGCCTGAGCTACAATCCAAAAGTCCATAATATATAACTCTTGCTTAAAAAAAACACCTGAATCGCTCAGTCAATTTAAAATTGCTAGGAACCATGCATAAGTAGTAATAAATGTAGCTAAATCAACTTTCTTCACAACCAAGCATCCAAATTATTATTCAGTCCTAATGACAATAGAATATTCTGGTCAACTCTCAGTTATTCAGTTATAACTAACAAGTCATCACCTACTCCTCCACTAAAATTTTCAGATGGTAACATTACAAATGACCCGCATGGAAAAGCGAACATCCTTGCCAATACATTTGCCAGTAATTCTACTTTAGAGGACGTCAGCCGGAACGTCCCTGTACTAGAGCTTGACCCTCCAGAAATCGCTCCACTTAAGATACGCACTAGATGTGTAAAATCCATCCTAGACAGTTTACCAGCTAACAAAGCTCTAGGTCCAGACGGAATTCCTCCAATTGTTTTGAAAAAGTGTTCCCCTGACCTTGCTCCTGTTCCAGCTAAATTATTAAGACAATGCATACGTACTTCTTCATTCCCTGATTCTTGGAAAGAAGCCAATATCCACACAATTCCTAAGAAATGAAGTTCCTCTGACCCTTCTGATCACAAACCAATAGCTATCACGTCTCCACTTGGTAAAGTATTTGAGACTGCAATTAATAGAATTAAACATCTTGACTCCAACAACTTCATTAGTGATAGACAGTATGATTTCCGCCATGAAAGGTCCACTGTTGATATACTCAGTCTCCTAATTCATACCATCCATCAGTAAATTTACCAACATAGAGATGCTCATGCAGTAAAAACTTGATGTTTCTAAAGATTTTGACAGAGTGTGGCACGTTTCCTGCTACCCAAAATCCATTGCTATGGCCTAATATCTTTTGTTCCTCTGATCTCCTCATATCTCAGCGACAGACAGATACGAGTGAAAGTAGATGATGTATATATATTCCAAATTCCACTCGATTAATGCCGACGTGCCTCGAGGATCAGTTCTGACTTCAACCCTAATCCTAATTCATATTAATGATCTCTTATCTGTCACCTATTATCCCATACAATCATATGTAGATGATTCAACACTTCACAGTTCATTCACGCTTAAGCACCCATTCACAGAGTTCATTACTTGTATCGTTAACTCACAACTTAGTACAGCAATCTCCATAAATCAAGACGTATCTAAGATCACTGAATGGCGACAAAATAACTTTGTCTCATTTGATGCTAGTAAAACCAAATATATACAATTTACTAGTAGACAGATAGTGCCTGATTCCTATATTATCTTCAGCGCTACTAATATTGTTATCTAAAAGTACTGAAATTCTCGGTGTTTCACTTAACAATACCCTCAGCTGGACCTCTTATGTTAGATCATTTGCTAAAACTGCTTCAAAGAAACTTGGATTATTGTACAGTCCATAACTTCTTCACTGACGAGCAGCTAGCTATAATTTATAAGATTCATGTGTGCTCTCAGTTGGAACATTGCTCACCCTCGTGGAATGGATGTGGAAAGGTAGCACTAAAACAACTACACATGTTAGAAATTAATAACCTTACTATTACAAATGAACTACCTCTCCTTCCGGCAAAAAGGAATGTTGCTTCCCTTGCAATATTTTATAGATAATTTTATGGCAAATGCCCAGAGGAAGTTGTATCCACTGTGCCACCTCTCCATGTCTTCCCCCGTGCTACATGGGCATGTGGTAGCGCTCACGCCTGGACTGTCACACTGCCATATTGCAGAACTTCAGCCTATCAGAATTCTTTTATTCCCCGAACTGCATCTCTTTGGAACTAGCTTCTCTTGAATGGTTTCCCCTCCAAACTTCAACCTACGGCTGTTCAAGTCCAACCTTTACTGATTTTTTATGAATGGAGGACACCTGTAACCTGGTGTATGAATTATTTTTTTTATTCATTTGCTTTTCCTTCCTTTGTTCTATCTCTATCTATCTATTGCCAGACGCCTAAATCCCGTTCGGGGTGGCCAAAAACAAATCGCCTCCACGTCGCCCTGTCCCCCGCCATTTCACTGCCCTGCTCCCAACTCACACCCCCCCTCTCACATATACCTCGCCACCCCATCCCTCCATCTCATCCTCGGCCTCCCCCTCCCTCTCCCCCCCTCCACCTCACTCACATACACTCTTCTCGTCAGTCTCTCACCCTCCATCCTCTCCACATGGCCAAACCACCTCAGTGTGTTCCTCCTAACTCTTCCTGTCACATCCACATCCACACCACAACGCTCCTTTATATCCTCATTTGTCAGCCTGTCTCTCAATGTGACTCCACAGGCTCCTCTTAAATAACTCATTTCCACTGCTCTCACTCTTTGACTTGTGTCCTTCCAACAACGTCCAAGCTTCACTTCCATACGTTAGAGTTGGTATCACAATACTGTCATGTAGTAACTTTTTCACTTCCATGCTCACTTCCCTGTTTCTTATCACTGCTTTCAAGGAACCAGCAACCTTTCTTCCCTGCTGTACCCTTTCAAGCACTTCACCCTCCAAACCTCCATCCTTACTCATCACACTACCCAAGTACTTAAACGTACTCACATTTTCCAATTCCTCACCATCCAGCCTCGCTGTACATTCACTGACTTCACCTCTCTCAAAGACCATCACTTTACTCTTCCCTACATTCACCTTTAGATTCCGTTTCTTACACACTCTCCCAAACTCATCCACCAAGCCTTGCAGCTCCCCTTCGTCTTCATTCAACAACACGAAGGGGAGGTGCAAGGCTTGGTGGATGAGTTTGGGAGAGTGTGTATGAAACGGAATCTAAAGGTGAATGTAGGGAAGAGTAAAGTGATGATCTTTGAGAAAGGTGAAGTCAGTGAATGTACAGCGAGGTTGGATGGTGAGGAATTGGAAAATGTGAGTACGTTTAAGTACTTGGGTAGCGTGATGAGTAAGGATGGAGGTTTGGAGGGTGAAGTGCCTAAAAGGGTACAGCAGGGAAGAAAGGTTGCTGGTTCCTTGGTAAAAAAAAAAAAAAAAAAAAAAAAAAAAAAACAATATTATTCAGATAAGCTAGTCACATGACCCCACGTGTTGAAGCACACTACAGCAAGCCTTCCAAGTTACCGGGGACAGGGGCCTCTAGCTCATAACATTTCAGTCCCATATACCCACCGACCTGTTTTAGAAACCCAGCATTCCGCCTGATTAAATGAACCAGCATTCCGCCTGATTTATGAACTCCACACTCTCTCTGACTCCAAAGTTTGCATGTGTGCGTGCACGTGTAGCCTCCGTGTGTGTGTGTGTGTGTGTGTGTGTGTGTGTGTGTGTGTGTGTGTGTGTGTGTGTGTGTGTGTGTGTGGACTGTTAAATATCAGCAGTGATAGAAGAACTTCATTGTGCATCACAGTGCGTGTGTCACTCTGCTTGGTGATTGTAAGTACTCCTTACTTTAGGCTGACGCATATCATGAATAAGCCTTTTAGGTAGGCCTTATAAGATTGTTCCTTGAGACTTCTCAGGACGATAACGTCTTCCATAATATTCTTGCTATCTCCAGAAAATTCTGTTCACCTCAGGAGAGACTTTTGAAACTGTAGGAGTTAGAAAAAATATCCTTTAATTTCTTAACGACTATATGGCGATCACTTGAGCTTTTAATCGTCCGATACCCGCAAATATAAAATAAACAGGACGTACTGATGCAGAAATGGTTTAATGTCACTTATATCGACTTGCACAAAACTGCGTGTTCGACAGTGACCCAATACTTTTTGCCATTCCAAATACAGTATCTAGTCTAGCAGATTCGAGAACTATAGAACCACTGGTCAAATATGAGCTAATGGTATGGGAGGAAAATTACCCATCCTGCTTCCGGGACGCTGTATTGGTATGCGGCACCAACCAATGCCAGGTGATTTTGTTCGACTGGAATTAAGTCACTAGTATTAAAAGTGCTCATACTATCCAGCTACCGATAATACTATTCGATCTAACAACAGACTATTTTATCTGGCTGAGAGCAAATTATGGGAGACTTAAAAGTTTTATTACTGTCACCATAGACCCATTTCATGATCGGGACAACTCTGGAACTCTCTTCCAGCTACATCCCATGAGATTGTTTTATTCAGGTGAGAGGGAGTCATTCAAACCGGAGTGTTTATACGAGTACCATTAATACTCTCCTGGTCTGGGGCAACTTAAGTTAGGTTTATTCTCTCCTAGCTGACGCCAGGACACTTTATTCATCGGACAATGTGCACCAGAACCAGAAAGTGTTTATTTTATACAACGGAAGGGTATTCTGTTTTGCAAATTGCGCTTGCAGCAATCTTCCTGCCGCTGCCTATGCACTTATTTCTCCTTCCTTCCTCCAGTCTTTTTGCTGGAGTCCCACATTTCATCTTTTCCTTCAGCCATTTTCTTGACATCTAGGCTGACACATTTTCTTTTTCTCTCGGGTTTACCTGCTTCTTGGTATTTTATTTTTACAGCATTTGGTCTGTTTTGCTCGTTTCTCTTGTTTTCTTCCCCTTTTCGCTTGTTTTATTTGCTTTTCTTTTCTTTTCTTTTAGCTTCCTTGTGTGTTTTACTTGCTTTCCCTCCTATATATTTGCTTTTGTTTGCTTTTCCTCTTGTCTTTTTTTTGTTGATTCCTTCCTTTCTTATCTTTTTTGTTCATTGTTTCATTCCCTTCATCAGCATTATGTTGTGTCTGTCTGCTTTCCCTCTTATCTGTCTTTGCTGCTTTGTTTGCTTCCTTGTGTGTGTGTGTGTTTTTTTTCTGCTTATTCCCATTGACTAATTATATTTGTTTCCATCGTGTATGTGTTTTTTTCCTGTTCTCTGTTTCGGCTGTTTGCCTTCACTCAGGTCTGGATTTGTTTGGCTTCCGTCATGTCTGTTTGATTGGTTGTGCTTCTCTCTGTTCTCTTTACTTCCCATTTCTTCACTTGGATGTTACTTCTGTCTGCTTGCCTTCCATCTTCTCCCTTTTACCTGCCTCTCCCTAAAGTCTTGTTACACCAGGGCGCACGGACTATGCAACAACGTGCTTGTTAGTAACGGGAGGGTAAAAGTATAAACAGTCAGGATAATGCTGTAGATAAAAAAAAGAAAGCTACCTAGACCGTCGTGGAATGCATTAAGAAATAGTGTTGGGAGGTACGACAGATAGACAGTGCAAATGTTAACACTGGCCCCAATGGCACTCACAACTGAATTAAATTTATGCTGTACCAACCATGAGGAGGTTAACAGTGACAATATCAATAGTCTCATGCTCTAAATACTAGCTGTGAGGTAAATGAAATCGTCTGGCGTTGGCTACAATACATCAATAGTGTTATCCTGAACGAAAACTACGTCACCGGACTGCTAGACACTCCCGGGATGAAGTGACTCATTCTTTGCAGAATAATACTGCCTACGCCACCTAGAATAAAACTACAGAGCTGTTCCGACCAGGAGAGGAGTAACTAATACTGACAGACGCAGGATTTCTGATTAATCTTAATAACAGTTATATAAGCACGCCACTAAACACAAAAAAGGCAGCTAAGAGGAGCAGACAATGATTTACTAGAGCTGCCTTCCAAACCCAAGTACACTCGCTCTTACTTGAGGGCTCTCTCCCCAGCGCAAGGGACGTGGAAGAGGAAGATTGATGAAGTAGAAACGAGAACCTGAGAAGAGAGAGATTGAAATAGACAGTTGCAAATGAGCAAGGGATGTGAGTAGGTGGCGAGAGCTAAAGAACGAATAACGATGCGCAGGGAACGACGGGTGAAGAAGAGAAGAACTGTGATGGGAAATGCGAGAATTGAAATTAATTCTTGAATCATGTAACTTCATTTCTTAATCCATCCTTCCTAATCTGAGACGATTTTAACTTTAAAAATTACCAGAGTGAAAAACTGTAACGTCTTGAATCAGGTCATGTCTTTTTTAGCTTGTTTTTGCTAATTTCAGAACCATTCATTAAGCTTAGGGATGACTGATGCGTAGAGGTCGAAAGGTGAAAAAGTGAGAACTGTAGAGGGAATCGGAGAGCGAAGAATATAAATACCATAAAGCAGGTCACGTCTTACAATATATTCTTACAACTTGAGACAATTTCACCCAATGATGAAAGGCCTAGAAATACTAAGCTTGCGGTTAGGCTGCATGGGCAAATAGTGCTTGAGGAAAAAACTGCAGAGGAGAGGCGAGAGTGCATACCTCTAAACGTTTGAATCAGGTGACGCGTTTTTATTATTATTATTATTATTATTATTATTATTTGACTTCTAACTTGGCCCAGATTTTTGTGGCTTATTTCACGTAGCTCAATGGCAGAACGTCATTCGCTTCACGTGTTGTTCCATTTTGATTTATGCACTATAATTAATTTGTTCATTGATTTCGAGGAAAAGGAGGAGGAGGAGGAGGAGGAGGAGGAGGAGAACGTGGTGGTGGTGGTGGTGGTGGTAGTGGAGAAGGAGGATAGGAGAGGACAGGAGGAGAAAGAAGAGGAGGTAGAGAAGGAGGAGGAGAGGAAGAGGAAGAGGAACTGAGTGTAGTAAGGCAGAGATCCAGTGGTTCATGCATGGTACAGTATTTCCCGTTACTATGGAGCATTATGAGAGCAATACGGACAAAGGATCACGAGATTACTACAAAATAAAATGAAGAATAAAGAACAACTGTTAACACTGTACACCAAGATTTCCATCCATCTAAAGCAAGACGCCTGCATCTCCTAAGGGGTGGCCACAAACAAATCGCCTCCATGTCGCCCTGTCCCCCGCCATTTCACTGCATTCCCCCCAGCTCACACCCTTCTCCCTCTTGTACTTCACTCCGTCCCTCCATCTCATCCTGGGCCTCCCCCTCCCTCTCTCCTCTTCCACTTCACTCATACACTCCTCGTTAGTCTCTCGCTCTCCATCCCCTGCACATGGCCAAACCACCTCAGTGTGTTTCTCCTAACGCTTCCTATCACAACCACATCCACACTACAATGCTCCATCACTTTTTCGTTTGTTTGTCTCTCCATGTAACTCCAAATACTCCTCTCAGAAATGCTCTAACACTTCTCCTCTCTCCATCCCTCCACCCTCTCCCGCAATGCCTAAATGCTTCCGGCGCTACAGGTGTCGGCGAAACTCTTCAAAACACGCCTACATACCTCCCATGTCATGGCGAGGCTAGTGTGGCACTGGTGTGCTGTGGGTCCAGTAGACAGCGAGGCACCGCGGAGCTTTGCAACACACGTACACACCTACCCTCTGCCACAGGGAGACTGAGGTGGACCCGGCCTTAAGTCCCAATCCCACCACCAGCGTTGCCAGATTCCCAAACCCGTATCATGGTATCAGGCACGTTGAAATTATCGCTTTTTGGTCAAAATTATCGCACTCACATAAACAAAGGCATTTCTTCACGCAAATCGGTAATTACTGTGGAATTTATATCTTCTTACGTGTAGAAAGATTAATTAACGTTACTGACGTTGTTAAACTACCTATCGGATTTTATTACTAATCGTAAAGAGTTAGTAAAATCCTACTGTTGCACTAGGCTTACAGTAGACTTGTTAATTTTGCAATCCATGATTTCTTTTTTCAGATTGTGAAATACCAATAGGATGGCCAGAAAATTAATCCTTGAAGATAACTATGACTGTACCGTACATTATTACGGTATGTAAACTGATAAAGTTTATTAGCTACTTACTAAATTAATGATCCTGTCGTTCCTCCATGTAGATACCAGGATCAGAAGATTCATCCTCAGCAGGATACAGATTGGCTGAGGTTATGTTTTTGATCATGATTCTTGATGGCTTGAAAGAGGTATATAGTCGTTGTCAGGTGTGTTATCAACATTCTGCTTCGCGAGAATAATATCCCTTAGAGTTTCAACTTTGAGTTTCGTTCTATTTTTGGTTTTCACACGATTCATATCTGGGAAGCAACGTTCTCAATCATCATGAACATCAGGCAGTGAAAGACATCCGAGGGCAACGTCAGACAAACATATTTTGCTACTCCATCATCCACGGGTCTTTAAAGTACTCCAAAACTTATCTGGACGCTTATCTTTAATTTTTTCTGTTTGCTTAGCCATGCTTGTAAAGTTTTCTGGAAGATCTTCTATTCCCAGTTTCCTCCATTCAGCGTCCATTTACTGCAAGTTTAAATCATCTAGGGCTACGATCCGAGGAAGCTTTGTAGCAAGTGGTACCAGGCCTGCCACACGAGTTTCATGATTACCTAGAGCAGAGGCTGGTTCCAGTATAGATAACTTTGAAAGTACTTGGTCATCGAAGTCAAACCTCCTTTTCATCTGGTCAGCAGCGGTCACTAAGAAGGCTCTGCACTTTACACGGAATTAATTAGTTTCTTCCTTATTTCTCTCCAAATCAGGATTTTCAGATAATCTTTTTATCACACATGCTCCAAAGAAAACTTGTTCCATCATTAGAAACTCACGTTCATTTTTAGGATCAAGATCACAGTGAGGTTTCTTCATAACATAATCACACGCTTCATGTATATTAATTATATATGTTTGTACAGATCACACACTTGGCCATGTAATTCAGTTATGACAAACCTCTCACTCTGAAACAAGGAGATTTAGCTGGGAGAATCTGGGCAAAACAGAATCCAGGAAACAATAATAAAGTCTGATAAAAGGATTACAGAGCTTTTCGTAGGCATTTTCCACAGTTGTTTGTCTTCAATGACTGTTGGAAATTTAAGTCCGTAAAATAAATACTAGCATTCTTTTAACAGCTGTGTAGGAAAGGCAACATGTCCTAGACGGTGAAAAAATTTTATCCTTCAGAGCACTTGAAAAATCCTGAAATTCACTAACTGGGCAAATAGTTTATGTGTTTCAAAGGAATTATGCACATCATGAGCTAACTGCTCTGCATCGTTTGGCAATATTTTACAAGCCTCTGAGACACATAAGTGGGCCGAATGGGACATTCACTCCATAATGGAAACACCGGGACATAAGTCCCTGAAACTGCTGCTCAAAGAACTATTTGCACCCATCACAGTACTGCATTCATCCGACCCAAAACAAGTACTTCAAAATCATTAAATGACTTCGTGATTCAGGAAAATATCCCATTACTTGTTGCGCCTTCACTTGCCCCTTCAGGACTATCGCTGCTGAATACCGACACTAAATCTCAAAACTTGCTCACAACTGCAGTTTTCTCAGGCACTCTTACCATTATGCAAACATTCCAGAAGGTGGAAATGTCTGTGGATTCGTCCACAAGAATACTGAATGTGCTAAGCCTCAATGTGCCTGCTAATTTCTTTATAACATTTAGCCAAAACATACTTACATATTCTCTGGCACTTGGTTCTTTTCATTTTCTGGTCTTGGGCTATTGCTGAATCAGGAAAATCCTTCAGTACAGTGCATCACACAGATGATCGGCCACTCGGATTGTGTTCCATCATCATTGCTGTTAATTTTATTTCAGCTTCCTTTACTGCATAATTTTTACTTGCCTGTCCCTACCACTGGCAAATGCCTCCGTTATAGCTGCTGAAATGGAAGGAACACAGCTTTTTATATGCTTGGAACTCCTCTCATTTACCTTAACTGGTGTTATCTGGGCTCCAACATTACACTTGTGGCATAATGCCGATTCCTTTTAGAAGGTTTCAGCCATGGATTTTTTTTTTTTTTTTTCACATATTCGCCTGTATTTTCGCTCAAGTTTACTATTCTTCACTGCACCAGCTGAAACTTCACGCCCATCTTCACTGCACCAGCTGATACTTCACGCCTATCTTCAGTGTACCAACTGATACTTCACGCCTATCTTCACTGCACCAGCTGATACTTCACGCCTATGTACTTCTTCCTCGCTGTGTCACTTAATTCCCTGCCATCCATGATAAAGCCGCAAGGAAAGCACACATAAATCCCAAGTTCAAATAAGTATATATCCAAGAACGGAATGAGTACAGCTGCCACGCGAACACTGCCCATCCGCGCCGGGTCGCATATTCCCTAAGTTTATTGCTGTTCGGCACTTATGCGAACCGCTGAGCCGTGGGTGACGCTCGGGTCGTAGCCCACAACCTAACCACATGGTTCTCTTCTAACTGTTCTCAGTGTTTTTCCCGGCAAAAAGGACCATTTTTATAGTAATATTCAACCTAACCAAACCCATACACCCCTAACCTAACCTAACCTAAACCGGGTCGTGTGCAGAACTCCAGCAGACGTTGGGAATATGCTGCCCGGTCCCACGGAGCCACAAAGATTATCACAGGTAAGGCCAACAGAATCGCAGGAACTGGACGCATGAATCCCATGACATAATTATACAGCTTACCCGTTCGTCACATATCATATACGATGGCTGGTCAGCTCTGTAATATAGAGTTATACCACCATCATCATCTTATGAATGGTTCTTACATTAATAACTGCACTTTTAGTAAGACTAATGAGATAGTGCTTGAAAATCAATGTACTATATATTTTGCAAACAGTATCACATTACTATCATATATATATATATATATATATATATATATATATATATATATATATATATATATATATATATATATATTTATGAAAAGTATCACATTTTCGCATGCATGCTATCGCATATCGCAGTGCCAAATTATCGCATATTGCGATAACTGTCGCACGCCTAGCAATGATGGACTGGTGACCGTTGGTGTGCACTACGGTGTGAGTCACGGTAAACAGCCAAACTCCACGGAGCTAACCGACACACGTCTACACTCTCCGTCTTTCATAGTGACACTGAGGGGTTTGGCCCCCTGGTGGCACCAAGGCATGGGGGGGAGGTGTTGTGGGTCGATGCAGACAGCCTGGCACCGCGCTGGGGGGCGGAGCTTGCAACAAAGAAAATTGCTAGAAAATAGAAGGGAAGCCTTCTGTAACTTGGCCAAATATTTATACTGTTCATTTTACTTCTTTTCACCCCCCCCCCACCCCTCGCTCTCTCCCTTTGTTCTTGCGCTGCCAGTGGCGTAGCTAACTGGGGGGCAGGGGGATACTGTCTGGAAACTTTCCCTGGGTCCCCAGTGGATGGGCGCCCCATATGGACCCTTCGGTTTTTAAATAATATAAAAAATATATCGCACGTTAAGTAAAAAATATATATTTCACATCAAATCAAAGGAAACACGGTATCTGGCCAGGTATTTGTACATTCAGATTTTTTAATTCACAAATGTTCTTACTTTTCTAGGGATTTTACTATGAATCATCCATGCATACTAGACTAAGTGATAATTCTACACATTTATATTATAAATCTATTTATGCCTGGAAAAACTACGCCTAATGGATGCTAGTGAAAATCTGGGGAATTTTCGGGAATGCTCTTCACAGCTATAGTCGTTTCGGAAGACCAAGAAATTTGTTTTGTTTGTAACAGTATGTTCATTTACAGTGAGATAAATTCTCATGCTTTTCATTATTTATTTTAGTTATTATGTGGTTTAAAATGTTTTAATTATTATTTAGTCATTCGCGTTATGGATATAAAGGCAATAATAATAATAAAAGAGGGTTCTGTAAGGTCTATATCAAACCTTACCTGATTTTGGAGGGCCACTCAAGGAGCAAAGCCCCCGTGCCCCCTGTGCCTTGCCTCGATGTTAAATGGTCGAACCTTATATTTTTTCTTAGTGGCGGTGGTGTAACATAAATCTCTATAAGGCTGACAGCTGAACACTCAATGCTCAAAATTGTTTTCATTCTCTTCACCTAATCTAAAGATTCTCATCATATTAATCCTTGACTGACTTATTCCCCAGATATATCCGCATTGCATTCTGATTCTACCCTAAGTTGTTTGCTGCTTAATCAGGTGCTTTGTACTATCACCGTATCGTAGGCTATCGTATCGTTTATAAAGGTTCCAATAAGCTTGCATGCGTCAGCCTTGGTCACATAATGGCTCTCCACCCTGCTCGATCTCTGACAGCCTCCCTAGTATCTTATCCCTGAGGTCACACAGTATAACATCCCAGGACGTTTTAGGTCTGCCTCTCGCAACCTTACCCCCGACATTCACGCTTGTAAAATCCATGTGAATTGTTTCGTGTGCTTCTCATCATTTGTAGGTGTTTACTGTAATGTCCTGTGGCTTTAAAACTTATTTCACTTTGTATGAGTAACGTGTATCCCTATATAGCCAAAATATACACTTGCTGAAACTCACACCTGCCGCCTTAATGTCACCTTGTCCTCCGCTGACAGACTGTCCGCTCTCCAGTTAACAAATCCGTCTCATATACGTCTCCACCTCATCACTCCACCTCATCCTTGGTCCCCTGCTCCTCCTCCTCCCCTCCATCTGAGTTACATACACTCTCCTAGCCAGTCACACATACTCCATCCTCTCTACATGGCCAAAATCTGCACCTATTGAAATATCTCGCACCTATACTCCCAAACCTCTTCTGTCTCTATAATGCGTAAAACCATCTGAGTAAAACAAGTGAATATTTCAACAACAACAACAATAAAAACATTTATCTTGAAGTCCTGACTTCTTAAAACACTCAAACACCTGTCTTCATTAGCTCCACCACCTGTCACCTGGACATCTTTTAGTAGGCAGTTTACCTGAGCACTCCTGAGTAGTTAGTAGTAGCAGTAGGGGGAGAGAGAGAGAGAGAGAGAGAGAGAGAGAGAGAATAAAAGCTACAGTCATGGACACTACTAAAGGGACAGGGTGAACGCCACTAGTGTACCGATAGAGGGCTGGTAATTAGCACACCTTAATACCAAGTAGGTGTATTTTAGCCAGTGCTGAATTAACGTACTGCCACTGGACCTACAGTCAATTATTAGAGGACTTCTTGTGTATCCTCTGTTGCCCTGTTTCCCGATACGAGGCAACTAACCTTTCCTTCCTGGATCTACTCCCCCTTATGTGGCAGAGGTTTGATTCCCCATGGACCTGTTTAACTACTATAGAGGGGAAGGACATACCTATTCCTCCATCACCTATGCATATCGCTCATGGGTAACATACCTATTCCACTATGGACGTAATTATTAAACTGCTATGGAGGGGGAGGACATAGCCTATACCTTTTTCTCCATCACCTATACATGTTGCTCATGCGGAACATACCTATTCCCCTATTGACGTATTATCATATCAAGTGGCCTTCCTTATCCTTTATGGAACCATGTCACCTCTGCGGCAGGATTTAAATGTTGCCATGATCGACGTATTTCCTCTCATGGGATGACTTGTTGACACCAAGGACCCACTGTTTATTCACCGTGGGCCTGTTTATCCTAGTACTCAAGCATTCATCATGAACCCACATATCTAGTGCAGAATGTCCCTCCAGCAGCACCAACAACAACCAGCACGTTGCCACACACACACACACACACACACACACACACACACACACACACACACACACACACACACACACACACACACACACACACACACACACACACACACACACACACACACACACACACACACACACACACACACACACACACACAAATACACTCATACACACATTAACATACACGTACATACATACAAAGAAACATATACTTGCATATATATACTAGTAAACCTACAGTTCACACACACACACACACACACACACACACACACACACACACACACACACACACACACACACACTACCCTTCTTTGATGTTCCTCCCAGGAGATTTACTGTCTATGTTTTCCCTATCCTAGTACTGAGTAAGGACGCGCAAATGAAGGCATAGGGGACAAAGAGTTGACAATCCTGCTCTGAACAACAGAAAGAACGACTTACTCTACTATAAGTGAGAAGGGGGGAGTGAGGTAGAACACGCAAGCCTGGTCACTATGGAAGCCACGAGGCGAATCATGAACAAACATGCAGCATACTGTACATTAGGATCATACAAAGGATGATGCAATTATGAACAAAACTGTATCATAAGTTAGAATTATACAAGGGATGATGAAATCATAGGCTATGTAACAATATATATATATATATAAAAATATACATATATATATATATATATATATATATATATATATATATATATATATATATGTATATATATATATATATATATATATATCCTTGTTTCCTTCCATCTTCTTCTGTCTTTCTTTCCTTCATTCTTTCCTCTTCCTTCTGCCTACGGGTTACTTTACACAGGGCCGTTTCTTGCTATAGGCGAAGTATGCGGTTGCCTAGGGCCCCCGATGCCACTAGGGGGCCCCCAAGCTGCCAATATTAGCTTTTTAAGAAATTAAAATATGTGTAAAGTGACTCGAGGTTGTGGTGCTTGGCTATTTCTTGGCTCTCTTGGCTTTTGTTCGCGCCTTTTCGTCTGGCATTCCTGGTCTTTTTTTTGTCTCACCGGCGTCAATGACACCACGTGTGATGCGTGAACGTAGGAACTAAGAAGAAGCGTTATTCCATACAATCTCTAGCTGAGAGAAATCTTGCATTGAGGGAGTCTACAAACACATTACACCAGCAACACAATGGAAACTTGTTAAAAGAGGTGGAGCTGCTTACCGAATTTGATCCTGTGATGAAGAAGCACATTGATCGTGTGGAAAGTGGGCAGTTCAGTCATTCCAGCTATCTTGGAAATGGGATCCAAAATGAGCTGATTGCTTCAATCAGTGGGAAATATTGGACACAGTGGTGGCTGAAACTAAGCGGTCCAAATATTATTCAGTCATTTTAGATTGTACTCCTGACTTAAGCAGATGTCGGTCATCATAAGGATTGTTAGAATGGACGATGATGAAGCACCGGAAATCAAGGAACACTTTCTAGGATTTCTTGTGGCTTCCCAAACAACAGGTCTTGGTTTATCCTCTTTGATTTTGAATAGGCTTGAGGAGCTGAATATTCCTTTTGACGACTGCAGAGGACAGTCGTATGACAATGGGGCCAACATGAAGGGAAAGAACAAAGGTGTACAAGCAAGGCTGCTGGAGAAAAATCCTCGCGCACTTTTTGTTCCATGTGGGGCACATACACTGAACTTGGTTGTGGCTGATGCAGCAAAAGGGTCCACAGATGCCGTTATCTACTTTGGCAATATACAAAAACTGTATAACCTGTTCTCAGTAGCACCACAAAGATGGGCAATCTTGAAGGACCATGTGACTCTGACACTGAAATCCTGGAGTGAAACGAGGTGGGAGAGCCGTATTAACAGCATTGAGGCTGTGCGGTACCAGGCCCCTAACATAAGGGAGGCACTGCTGGAGGTCAGGGACAAAGCCACAGATGCCCTGACCAAGGTAGAAGCACAAGCTTTGGCCGAGGAGGTTGGGTCATACCGGTTCCACATTTGTACAGTGGTATGGTATGATATCCTCCACCAAGTAAACCATATAAGCAAGCTCCTGCAGTCTGCCACAATGCAACTTGATGTAGCAGTTGACCTCCTCATGAAGGCAAAAACCTCACTGACAAGATACAGAGACACTGGCTTTTCTGCAGCTCAGGCCTCTGCTAAAGACATAAGTGACGAGATGAATGTGGAGGCTGTACTTAAGGAGAAAAGGCTTAGAGGCACAAGGAAACACTTTGCCTATGAAGCCCCAGACGAGCCTATCAGAGATGCCATGAAAAGACTAGAAATTGCGTTCTTTAATGTGGTTGTGGACACCACTTTTGAGTCATTAAAGGAAAGGTTTGAAAGCCTGGGTGAAATGAGATCCAGATTTGGAGTGCTGCTTAACTTTAAAGAATTGGATGGTGAGGCACTCTCCAACCAGTGTGACGAGCTCTGCAGCACATTAAGTACCGAGGATGAAAAAGACATTGATGAAAAAGAACTGGCTCTTGAAATCAGCAACTTGCCAAGCCTACCTTCAAGTGACATGACTACACTACAGCTTCTCTCCTACATCCACAAAAAGCAGTTGAAGGAACTGTACCCCAGTCTGTGGATTGCTCTGAGAATAGCCTGCACTCTTACCGTAGCCTCAGCAGAGAGGAGCTTTTCAAAACTAAAGCTCATTAAGACCTACCTGAGGTCATCCATGGGACAGAATCGCCTCAGTGGACTTGCAATCATCAGTATCAATCACGAGATTGGCAAGCAGCTATCATACGATGATGTCATCAATGACTTTGCTATTAAGAAAGCCAGAAGGCAGAAGTTTTGAAGACTGATCATGCAGATCTGTGTTACTGAGGGAGTACCAGCCTCCTGAAAAAAGTGGGATATTTTTATATGTTTAGAATTTCAGTTGCAATGTTTGCCTAATTTAGATTTTTTTTAACAAGTTTAACATTTCCTAAGATTAGAAAATAAGATTTTCAGGAAAAAACATCATCTTGTCTCATTTATTTGCATTTGGGAGATGTTACAATGCAGATTCAGTATATCCTGGCTGTAGGGGAGCCCCAGTGTGTCACATTTATTAGCATTTTTGTAGGGTCAACTTGAGTTTTTTTTACTGGAGTGTTAAAATAAAAGATATTAAGAGTTTGTCACCGATCTAGCCTATTTTACCTCATAAAGTGCCTCAAATTGAAGTATTTAAATGTTAAATGCATGCCCCCTGATCACCTTAGATGGTTTGGAATCCCCCCACCACAGTTTCATAAGATAGGGGCCCCAAACAGCATTCTGCCTAGGGCCCCCAAAAGGCTAGAAACAGCCCTGACTTTACACTCCCTCGTTTGTCTTTCTTTCCTTCATTCTTTCCTCTCCCTTCTGCCTGTGGGTGACTCTACACTGAGTGACAAGCCAAATGGTTTTCTGTACACCACGAAACCATTTACTACGCTGGGTGGTAACCATATAACCAAATTTTGGCGCCTAATGGTTTAGTGGGTAATTATTGCGCTCCAATCGGATTGAACCGGTGCAGGTTTATATCCAAGGGGTGGTTGGGGTTTATTGCTCACGTAATGCCACTCAGGGATGAGTGAGGCTGGTCACTCTCATCTTAAATGTCAGGACCAACTACCTAGCCCCGGGCTTCTACGCTCCTCATGGGGCAGCGTAAGATTGGATGATGGATATATAAATATACAGTATATATATATATATATATATATATATATATATATATATATATATATATATATATATATATATATATATATATATATATATATATACCCTGTATACATATATGTGTGTGTGTCCGTGTGTCTGTGTGTGTCTGTGTGTGTGTGTGTGTGTGTAATTTGTTTATTTATTTATTTACTTACCCCTTCGTTAACATACATATGTATACACACATACAACACATTCCTGTACACACGTACACAAGTAATGCACACATTTTTTTTTTTTTTTTATGTGTCCGACTCGGGGCATAGGCTTCACAGCCTGCTCTCAAGGCCCAGTAGTCCTCCTACATACCATACACCTCTCTACATGTCACCACTTCGGCGCTAACACCCACCGTCCATATTGAATACATGCTAGGGCTGTCTCATACAGGACTGGTGTATTGGTATTAGCGGGGGTACTTTTATGACATGTCGGCGGGTCATCTGGTAGATCAGGAAAGTCTGCTTATATGAAATTCAAATCCTTAAACTGTTCCCTGCCCCAGCCGGGATTTGAACCCGGGTCCATCAGGACTGCAGGCCGCCTCTCTACCGATTCAGCCACCGCCTCCCCCGAACATAGGTAGCCTATATGTATCTATATATGTATCTATATATACTGTATGCATAGGACAAGAAATAAGTAAACAAAAACAAACAATCAGCAAGCAATCCGGCGGTTCCCTACAGTGGCGGGGGCCTAACCCCCCTCCCTCTAGACGGCGTCGAAGGAGACCCCGTCACTGCCCCGTGAGGGACTTGCCTATCCTAGCCCTAATAACAGTGCCTACCCTTGCCGCCTCCTATAACCAGGCCTCTAAGGACCCCCCTCATGGCAGTGCCCTAACGACACCCCCTCAGGGCTCGGCGTCGTACAAGGGCAGGGACTCTAAGTGGCAGACAGGAAGGCCAGCTGACACAGCAGCAGAAGAGCAGCGTGGTGAGACTCAGCACAAGTCACACAAGTCGCTGTGAAAGTCATCGGACCAGCAGCGAGAATAAAGTCTACGGAGATGTCAACCCAGGTTTCACTGTCTCGGTGACTGGGGCAGCGGTAGGACCATCGCAACTGCTGGACCGGAACTGACGAGAGAGATGCATACAGGAGAATGTTGATGTGTAATGGACGGGATAAATCGAAGCAAGTGTAAGGCAGCTCTATGATACCGCTGATAAGGCTTAAATCCCAGACATAAGCGATGGCGGCACACAGACGAGCCATAAATTGGATTAACACAAAAGGAAGAGGCTGTCGCTTTGGGCATGGCGCCAAGTTTTGAAAATATCCGCCTTCATATGGGAGATTTCGTAGTACCACTTCCTCTGCTATTTATATTGCATATTACATTTTAATATTGATTTTCATATTTTCCCACACTTTTATAATCGATGTAGATTCCATTTATAACATACTAGAGGATTTTATGGTATATGCGACAAGTAATCGCCGAGGAAGACACACTACGGAATCTCCAAGGCAATTTCGGCTTGAGCTTTAATGTCGGCACAATTGCAAGTCAGAGTAACATAGAAGAGAATATTAAGGTGTTTGGTGCAAGATGATTCGCTGAAGAAGAAGAGTTACGGAAAAATCAAAGTTTGTTGATAATTAATCCGTAATGTCGCTGGAATGGTGGCCTTCGCAACAGTTTTTCCTTAGTGATTCATTTTCAAATTAGGCCTTTCTGTTGGCTTGTATGATATTTATACTTTGCTAATACCGCCATAGTTTGCATCGATCGCACACAAGAGGATGTTAAGGTTGAGTGTGGAAAATAGTTCGCCGAGAAGGAAATGTTACGAAATCTCCTATATGAGAGATTACGGCTTAAAATTAAATCTCGGCACAGTTGCCTCAGTAACCTACAATAGAATATTAAGGTGTAATGTGCACAATAAATCGCTGAGGAAGAGGTGTTACGAAGCCTCCCAAGTCGGGGTTGAAAATTAAGCCGTTTTCCCGTTGAAATGGAAGGATTCTTAGCATCTTTTCCTGAACAGTTTATTTTGCATATTACACCTTCCTGTCCTCTTGGACGTTATTTATATTTTTTTATTACATTCTTAGTTTGTATTAACACCATATTAGAGGATATTAAGGTGTAGAAGGAAAATAAATCGCCGAGGAAGGGATATTACGAATCCTCCAAGAGGTGTCCGAGATAACTGGAATTTCGAGTTGATTTTGTTTGTTTATATTTATGTGTAAATATCAGACGTTATTGACTATTGTTATTTTGTAGTTTGATGTTATGTGTAAATATGTGACGTTATTTGTATTATTGTTGGAATGTTTTTGAAGTGTTTAAGCTGCCTCAATCACCATATATATATATATATGAGTGTAGTGCAGCACGTGTGTAATTCACGGGTGGGTCAGGATTACGTGATGGTAGTCATCGTCAGCTTTTTACCCTCCCGGAAGAGAGCTGAGAGCTTATATAGTCCGATCTAAGGGCAAAGCCTTGACCAAGATCGAGAAAAAACCAGGTCCGTGCATACGCACATTTCCGTTAGATCAAGCGGAGGATTTTTCTCAATCTCGCTCTCTCTGGTTTTCTGTTTATAATTCAGCGGGAACTATACTATTTGTGATGGAGGATTCAACTATATATATATATATATATATATATATATATATATATATATATATATATATATATATATATATATATATATATATATAATAGCCTAACTCAATCCCACAATCTCCTTGATTATCTTCCTTTGTTCTTTTCAGTTACTAAGTAAGCATAAGAGATTACACTTTACTCGATTTGCCATACCCTGATTTGACGGATTTCTGATTTGCCTGTCACTTGGAGAGAGAAAAAGAGGCTGTATGACTCCTCCACTTAAGGACCATAAAGATGTGTATGTCTCTTTAATCATCCTCCTTCTCACCCTCTTGGCCACCCTCCGTGAAGGGAGAAGGGACGCATGTTTAATAGTTCTCAGCATATTTATCCAATTTTTCATATAATTCTTTCACTCACACACACACACACACACACACACACACACACACACACACACACACACACACACACACACACACAAGGTAGGGAAGGAGGGATGGGAGGTAAGTAGTTATGAGAGAGAGAGAGTTGATGATTCTACACACACACACACACACACACACACACACACACACACACACACACACACACACACACACACACACACACACACACACACACACAAGGGGGATGCAAGTACATTAGGGCAAAAGTTGGGGGAGCCTTGTGTCTGTTGGGGGGGGGGCACATTTGCAGTTGTCGGACCGGCCTTCCCCCCATTTAATACTTATACACTTATCTTCCCTACTCAAATTTGTATTACAATGGGAAATTACCTGTAGAACCTCATTTTTTGATGGGAGGAGGGTAGAATGACGTAGTTTTTTTTTTTATTCTCTGGCATTTCCAAGATATTGCCTTTTGACACACACACACACACACACACACACACACACACACACACACACACACACACACACACACACACACATGATTATCATCGACTATTCATATTTTAGTAAGGCAAAATTAGGTAGGCTACATGGTAGGTACACTGTAATAGTAATACCATAACAAGGGCATAGGCTAGCCAGGAAAATGAATGGGGGGGGGGGCAAGAAGTATACCCGCGGCGGAGGACGCACCATCGGCCAGCCCATACGGTTTCCTATGACTAACTGATACGTTGCTTGCCTCCGCGCCTTTTATACGTCCTCCGCTACCCGTCACCTGCGCACAACAAGCCAAAATGAGTCGAGAAATGCGTTGACCTGGTGTTTTTTCGATCTTGCTTGTCTCAAAGAGGGTGGGGGGAGTTGTTTACCGATGTACGATGTAATTGCGCCAGGGACTGCAACTACCAGCCTCATACTAAGTAGTAGAGGCTTTGCAACACCTCTTCCGTAAGAATTTAGTCTCTACAATAATCCTGAATAAAATCTTGTCTATTTCTGATCCAAATAGAAGTTATAGGCTTCATCGTTTGTATTTTTTTAGGGTATGTGTCTGTTTAGTGCCTCGCGCGGTGGTGACAGGCAGGCAATGTGATGGAGGTGACATTGTAAGGTGCTGCGATGCGATGACAGGTAGTCGCTTCTCTACCGCAGGGGTGGGCGGACGATGCTTGCCAGCGGGAAGGTTGCTTGATGTGGAGGGCAGAGAAGGGAATGACCTAGGACCGGACAGGGTACGAGAGAAGGATGGAGGAGGAAGAGAGGTAATAGAGAAGTGGAAAGAGGAGGAAGTCGGGAGAAGAGCAATGACAGAGGGGGGGGGATTGGATTTTTTTTTAAATTAGGGCTGAATTACACACCTTAAAACAAGAGGATCAACCATATTTATCCACATTTTCTCTAACACACACACACACACACACACACACACACACACTACGTTCCTTTTACACAACCATCACATCCAACACCACTTCTACCTTCTTCATTCTCTACTACTGTCATCAACAACTACACACACACACACACACACACACACACATTTACTAACATGCATACCCAAACCTCCACTCACACAGGCTCACGATGAACTTGGCCATCCCTCCACACGCCGTATCCCTCCCCGACACAAATACAGACTCACCTGCGTACACACAGACAACTCAACACACACACACACACACACACACACACACACACACACACACACACACACACACACACACACACACACACACACACACACACACACACACACACACACCTCACAAAGTCTCCAAAGTCACATGCAGTAGAATATGGCATAGAAGACCCCGGTTGTGATATGATTAACCCAATGAATCCTAGATCATACTTTTTTACTTTATACATACTATCTCAAGACGATTTTATTTAATACTAAAGATCTGTGGCAGTGAAGTTAACTAAGATATTATTCCTTTCGCAGGGGTGACGAACGGCCAGTAACAGGAGCAGCCAACAGAGAGCTATGTGGCATTTCTTTACTGCAGTGTGTTACCATATCCCGCCCCACACCACCACACATCCCCGCCAGTCCCTCTCTACTCACCAGTCATCGAAACTACCTAACATTGTCTTTCCAAAGCCACGAAGTGTAGATGTTGATACAAATAAACGTGAAATACAATTATGTCTGAGTTTCTCTCCTAACCTGAGCATGTCATCAAATAAATAACTACTTGTGTAATTATCCTCTTTTGGTATTAACAGGCTGAAATATTAACCGTAAATAACAAGTCTAATTAGATAAGCATCCTGTGAAAATGCTCTGAGTACATAATGGGTGAACTGAGGACACCAGAATTTAAGAACAAACCAAAGCCAGCGAACACAGACATGACCAAAAGCACCCCACATGGCCTCCCTAGCATTGGAGTACTGGATATGTTGGTACTCCACTATCTGTGTTAGTCATGGAGGCTCAGTAGTACCCTTAAGACAAACTACTATATGAAAATCTGGTTGGAAAACTTTGAAAGCTTAGAAGTGCAGAGATACCAAGAGCTGAGATAATGCTCAAAATGTCGTCTCTTGAATTAAAAGGAACCGATCAAGTCAGGCACTGCTCACATGTCGTAACTCTACCGGACATTTCTAGCCTGAAGGTTCCATACTATTCGTCAATGAAATCTTGAATGCTGATCTCTCAAACTACTACTACTACTACTACCAGTACTGCTACTACTACTACTACTACTACTACTACTACTACTACTACTACTACTACTACTACTAACAGTAAACTCCCAGCCCAAAAGCAGTCAAGATAGAGTTCCCACCCTAACATCACTTCAAAATCTCTACCTAAAATCTCGTGGCCAATGACGTACAAGATTTTTACATAATACTCTACGTAGAGCGAATAACATGCTAGTTAATGGAATACAGGAGTCTGCCACAACTCTCCATTTGGGGAAAAGAATGGTTAAAGGAAAAAAATCCAGGCATGGGCGGACGGGAGATGGCTGTGGTATTAGACTGTTGGGGGTACTGTTGATATTTCCAGTAACTTTCTCTCATATACAAAATGAACCTAAAGCTTTATTAATTCCCAATTACGCACATCATTGATGACAGGTTGACGAATGAAGAAGTGAAGGAACGCTGTGGGGTGGATGTGGATGTGGTTGAGAAGATTAGGAGAAATACACTGAGGTGGTTTGGACATGTGGAGAGAATGGAGAATGAAAGACTGCCTAAGAGGGTGTATGTAGGTGAGGTGGAGGGAGGGAGAGGGAGAGGTAGACCGAGGATGAGGTGGAGGGATGGAGTTGAGAGGTATATGAGGGAGGGGGGGTGAGTTGGGGGAGGGTAGTCAAATGGTGGGTGACAGAGCGACTTGGAGGCGTTTTGTCTGCGGCCACCCTTTGCTGGATTAGGGCATCGGGCTATAGATAGATAGATAAATAGATTGCTGACTAATGTGATCTGGTACCAATATGGCTGAAAAAAAAATGAGTAATAAGAAAAAAAATCTATTTTCTTTTCTGCTAGAAGGTGTTATTACAACCAACCGATGCAGAGCGATGAAGCTATGTGCTTGGCCGGGTTTATAAATCCATCAGTCTGTCTGCCAGCCTGCCTGCCTGTCTGCCTGTCTGTCTGCCTTTGTCTGCCTGCCTGTCTGTTAGCAAGATTATAGGAAAAAGTCAGCAGATTATCTTATTTCTTGATTTAGATTTTGAATTTACCATTCTGTACAAGCCCTTTCATTCTGGGGAACGTTGTCGCTGGAATCCAAGCAGGAAGAGTCAGTGGACAGTGACTGACTAATTTTTCGCAGTTACCCATCCATATTACTGCTTTCTCTGAATAGGAAGCCCATCCCGACATAGTCTGTGGCGTCACAAAAGGTGCGCGGAGAAGTCAAGCGAGCAGGTCATCTCTGTCATTGGACACTGAATTAGGTTAGGATAAAGTAATTTTTTTTATATAGCATTCAGTAAAAGGTCAGGGGTACAAGACAAGGATAAAGGTTCAGTCAGCCGTCATGTCCGAGCGAGAGACTCATCAATTTCGAAGCATTGTGATGAACAAGCAATAAACAGTACGTTAGAGGTAGACACCGTGGAGAGAGTGTATCAGTACATCACGTCTACACGATTATTTTATTTTCTGTTATCATACTTCACAACCACAGGTGTTTAGTGATAAAGTGGACGGGCGTTTCAACCGATTGTGTGGCGCGAGTGTTGTTGGCGTCACTTCATAAGCTGGTGGTTAGATTTTGCTGGATTTTCCCGCCATTGTCCTCCTGCCTGCGATCTGTCGCCTTGTTTTCACTGCACCCTCCAAAGGTATGCTGTTTGACTTTATTAATTCTGTACCCATTTTACTCTAACTTGGCCTACAATTTCCATCTCTCCAACTTGAATACTGAGTTATAGCAATAGATTAATACTAGAATATGTTAGTCACAAAAAAGTGCCATTGAAGAGGAGCCGTAGCGTTGCCCTTTTCTGACAATGATCTATGTGAAGTAAGCGGCAAAAGGACGAAAATCTGGGCCAAGTTGCGTTGAAAAAAGAAAATATAGTATACTGCAGGATACTATGATAATCTAGGACGTTGTGGACAGTCGAGGAGTTTGTGGTCTGCAATAGAGGAACAGGAAGACAGGGAGACAGACAGATAGAAGACAGACAAAGGCAAGGAGACAGAAAGGGGAGACGAAGCGTGGCGTTATTATTAGTGTAGCTGACTTCATAGCACATTATATTTGTGCCCTAACTTTAATAGCATGTCTTCTCACGTACAGCCAAGATCCTTTGACGAGTAGTGAACTAACAAACAGGCAGAAATACACACACACACACACACACACACACACACACACACACACACACACACATACACACACACGTATTCTGTTATGGAGCTTAGTGGTAGGGAAATGTGTGTATGTCTGCGATGGTGTGGTAAGGTGGGGAGGTTGCCATGGTAACACAGACTCCCTGCACCAGCCAAGCTAACACCATGCGTATTGCCCACTGAGTCTCGCACTTTATATAAAACATCTCAGTACTCATATTTAATGCCAATATTGCCGTTTCTTCATCACAATTTGGTAGAACATACTCGGACCTAATTTGTAAAAACGATCAGTGAATATTAATGTTTTCTGTGGCAAGAAATGACATGTGAAGAAAGTGTTTGGTGGTGGGGTGGAGTGGGTGTCTAGCGATGCATTGTGGTGAGACAGATGCACTCACAGGCACATATTTACACACACACACACTCTCTCTCTCTCTCTCTCTCTCTCTCTCTCTCTCTCTCTCTCTCTCTCTCTCTCTGATGGAACTTGCTGGTGGGGAAATGTATTTATGTAACTGTGGTGATGTCGGGAGGTTGCCACGGTAACACGCAGACTTTCTTTGCAATTTATTTTTTTGGATAGGGCTGGTAAAGAGACCTGTATGATCATGAGAGTTAATAGAGACAGCATTAACACTCTCATTGTAGTATGACTCACTCTCAGCTGACTGCTATCGCCAAGCAGTACCTGGAATAGAATGCCAGAGTTGCCCCTACCATGAAAGGGCCCTGGTACCATCTAGTGGTTGTGAAAGTAGCTGGACAAGCTTCTCGTCTTGGTAGGCGTCGCTACTTGGCTGATATTGCTAGTGGCCGTATGACAGTGGAAGGACGAGGCTGTGTGTGTGTTGCTGTTGCAACATTCCCCTGAGGTAAGTGTTGGCTATTTGCTGTTTTTAGCCATTAAGGTGACTACATTAGGACACAAGGATATTTCACTGACAGCCAGGAAGTATCATTGACCAGAAGAAATAATACCTATAAGGCTACTAGACGTAATGCTGATGAGACAAAGGGGATGTTAGTGTGAGGGAGATGAGGAGGCCTTGTAGTTCAGTGTTACCGTTTTATGGAAAATCGTCTGCTAATGTGGAAAAACAAATGAACGACGAGCATGGATGTGGGCAGGCGGACGTCATTCCACACTAGTGTGGAATTTTTTTCCACACTAATTTTTCACGTTATTGTGCAGGAATACGGGGGATTTTGTCATGATTGGGAGGCATTAACATGTATTGTTATTCAGACCCTTCACAATTAAACCAACGAATATGTAGCGTTTGTCTATAATACTGTCATTTAAAACAAGGAAGAATACGTCGTGGAACAGTCTACCTCTACCCACCCGGCCATATCATTAAAAAAGAAAAAACAGTTATTTACAAGACTCGTGCCAACCATTAGCAGTGCACACTTACTTTGTAATATTAAAGAAATACCGAAACAATGTTGTAAATCGTGTACAGTTGATGTACTAGAAAACTTGGATGTGGATAAACTTACTTTTTTTTTTTTTTTTTTTTTACGTGTCCGACTCTGGGCAAAGGCTCAGGGCCTATTTCTTGGGGGCAGTGACCTATCCCAAGGCCCAGTAGTCCTCCTACACCTCCACATGTCACCACTTCGGCGCTAACACCCACCGTCCATATTGAATACATGCTAGGTCTGTCTCATACAGGACTGGTGTACTGGTATTAGCGGGGGTACTTTTACGACATGTCGGCGGGTCATCTGGTAGATCAGGAAAGTCTGCTTTTTAGGAAATTCAAATCCTTAAACTGTTCCCTGCCCCAGCTGGGATTCGATCCTGGGTCCATTAGGACTGCAAGCCGCTTACTTGTCTCTTGGCTGGTTATTAATCAACATTTGCTGACTTATTAACTCTCTTAATCACTTAACGTCCTTACACTTGAATCATAATAGGTCTGACATCATTAATTATACCCTCTCTTCCAGTATTCACAGTATACCAAATTTTATGGTAGTTATACCAACAATACATCCTCTGTCATCCTGGTTACTAAACGAGAATGTGTGCAATAATGACGTCACAACCAGTGTGCAATTCACGGCAACTCTGCAGTACAGTCTGGCACCTGAATGTGCGAATCAGATTTCAGAGGGACGGTGTGGTAGGAATAAAATTATTGTATGTAAATTATTTTGTCTGAAGCGCGCGCGCGCACACACACACACACACACACACACACACACCAGGTTAGAATATACAGCGGTAGTGTAGTCCCCACACAAAAAGAAAGATATAAACAAGATTGAGAGAATACAAGGAACAGCAACCAAGATGGTCCCCAGTCTGGCAGATCTGTCGTACAGAGAGAGGCTGGAAAAGCTGGATTTGCCTTCCTTAGAAGAAAGAGAGGAGACATGACTGCAGTGTTCAGGACCATGGTGGGAGTAAATAAAATTGACAAAGATCTTTTATGGGATAAGAGAGTAACAAGAGGACACGGAATGAAACTCAAGAAACAAGCTGCTTGAAGGATATCAAGAAATATAGTTTTCCTTATAGATGTACAGACCTGTGGAATAGCCTGGACAAAGAGATCGTCCAGTCTAAAAACTTTAACGAGTTTAAAGCTAAATTTGACTTATTGAGAAACAGAGACGGGACCCCACGAGCGTAGCACATTTCCTGTATATCACAATTAGATAAACACACACACACACACACACACACACACACACACACACACACACACACACACACACACACACACACATACACACACACACACACACACACACACACACACACACACACACACACACACACACACACACACACACACACACACACACACACACGTATATTGTGGTGCTGTTCCTTCATTTTACCAAGACCAAGATAGTCGTCTTTTTGCAGCTTATTTCCCGTAGTTCAGTGAAAGAATTAAACTTACAGCTCTACATCATTTCCATACCACTTCTTCGTGACTAACACCATTCTAGTGTTAACCCCTTGTCACAACACACAATTTAAGAAAGAGATTGCAATTTTACGCCAAGTTAGAGTGAACAGGGTATAGTAGTGATGCTGCAACACACGTATATTTGTCCTCTTGTTTACAGGTCAGTCCACACGCAGTCCTTAGGTCACGTCTTCCATAGAACAGGTAACGCATGGACAACCAGCATAACTAAATGGCAGACCAGAGATGGAGTGAGAGGATGAGGCACACAGAGAACAAGATAGAGATGATACTCGCAGATCCACCGAGCAGGGACGGAACAAGCTAACAACCAAAGGATCGGAGTGGAGACAGGTGAGAGGGGTCCTAATCCAGCCATGGGGTGTCACAGGCTGATGATAATGGTGATGATAATGATGCTGATGATTATAATACAGCTACTACTGGCGATAGCGGTGAAGATTTAACCTCTGTACGAACTAACAGAAATGGGATGAATATGATGATGATGATGATGATAACTGTGATGTTGAAACTCCTGTACCAATTAACTAAGCTGGGATTATTGTGATGATGATGATTATGATGAAACTATATACTCTATGAAACAGCTGGGATGATGACAGTTATGATGATGATGACAATGATGATGATGATGATGATGATGATGATGATGATGATGATGACGACAATGATGATGATGATGTGACTCCCGTACAAATTCTACAATTTGATTAGAAGGAAGTGATGAATATGATGATAAAGGTGATGACTCTGATATAACATCTGTTCTACATCTTTTACAGTGTTGGGATGACAGTAACATGCTGCTGACGATGATGATGATGATTAGGACGACGAGGAAGATGATGATGATGATTACGACAACGAAGATGAAGACGACAACGACGATGATGACGACGACGACGATGATCTTCAAGTCACTGGCTGAGTCACATCCTCCTTTCCTTTTCGTTTAACCTCAAATGTTTTGGTGACTCTGTGTGTGTGTGTGTGTGTGTGTGTGTGTGTGTGTGTGTGTGTGTGTGTGTGTGTGTGTGTGTGTGTGTGTGCGCGCGTGTGTGCGAGTGTGTGCGTGTGCACTTGTGTGCGTGTGCTTGCGTGCATGCTTGTTTATGTACGAGTAAATCTTGGTTGATGAATCCATGGTTGGTTACATGGCATAATTATTTTCACACATTCACTCTTTAATTTCAAGATTAAATTTTAGGTCAAGAATATAGGATCTTTTACCCATAGAGTTACGAGACACTTACGCAATATTCTGAAAAGCTTATTACATCCCATAGATCACAGCACAGGGTTCCCTAAGTCACTGATCACCGTCTCTTTATGCATCGTTAGGAAGTGGATGAATATGAGTGAAGTAATACATATATTTTGGTCTTCATTTAAAGAGAAGAATTAACCTCACATATTCTTTTTAATTTTAAGGATACAACACATGATTTTCTACATTTTATCACAGTAGCTCTAGGACCGGCCCTGACCGTCTGCTTCTCACTAACCATTTTCGGATGAGAGGTGTTGTACTCATATAGGCTTTAGAGATTATAGTGAAGCCAAGTCACGTTCTACCAGCCCCACACCTTAAGTCACACACCATCACCCTCTCACACCACACCATACCATACCACCCTCCCACACCGTATCACACCACACCATACCAGTCTCTCACACTACACGACACGAAATCACACTCCCACACCACACAAAATCACCCTCCCACACCTTAGCACACCACGAAAAATCATCCCCCCACACCACACCACACCACACCACACAAAACCACCCTCCCACACCACACCACACCACAAAAATCCTCCTCCCACACAACACCACAAAAAATTCTCCTCCCACACCACACCACACCACACATAACCACACCACACCACAAAAAATTCTCCTCCCACATCACACCACACCACACATAACCACACCACACCACAAAAAATCCTCCTCCCACACCACAAATAACCGCCCTCCCACCCCACACCACACCACACAAAACCACCCTCCCACACCACAAAAATCCTCCTCCCACACCACAAATAACTGCCTTCCCACCCCACACCACACCACACAAAACCACCCTCCCACACCACACCACACCACAAAAAATCCTACTCCCACAACACATCACACCACACCACAAAAAATCCTACTCCCACAACACATCACACCACACCACATAAAATCACCCTCCCCCACCATACCACACATAACCACTCTCCCACACCACACCACACCTCACCACACAACCCTCCCCACATCACACCACACAACCCCCCCCCACCACACCACACCACACCACACCAAGGAGATTAACCTAAGGGGCCTGAAGCTCCCGCATCTAGTAATTCTGATATTGTTTCCAGGTAACTCCACACACACACACACACCTCAGGTCACGTCTTTCACAGAAGAGATAACAGAAGGACAGCGAGCGTAACTGAATGGCAAGCCAGAGATGGAGTGAGAAGAAGAGGTGCATAGGGAACAAGATGGAGAGATCATATGATGCAGATCTACCGAGCAAGGACGGAACAGGCTAACAATCAATGGATCAGAGTGGAGAAAGGTGAGAGGATCCTTATCATGCAGTGGTGTGTCACAGGGTGATGGTGATGATATTGATGGTGATAATGATGTTGATGCTGATGGTGGTGATGCTTTAACATCTCAACGTATGAGGTTACAGAATGCACAGTGAGGCTGGATAGCCAGGAAATAGAAGAATGTGAGTGCATTTAAGTATTTATGTAATGTGAAGAATAAGGATGGAAGATTAGAGGATAAAGTGACTGGAATGATGCGTCAGGGAAGGAGGGTTGCTTGTTCTCTAAAAAGCAGTGGTTAGGAAGAGGGAACTGAGGATGAAAGTATGGAAAAAAAGGTCATTGCATGCTGTGATTCCCACTTTAAAGTATGGAAGTGAAGCTTGGATCTTGTTGAAAGGACACAAGTTAAGAGTGAGAGCAGTGGAAATGAGCTGCTTGAGAGGAGCATGTGGAGTTTCATAGAGAGACAGACAGACAAATGGGCAGATGAAGGAGCGTTGTGATGCTGATGTGGATGAGACTGAAAGCGTTAAGAGAAATACTTCGAGATGGTTTGGCCATGTGGAGAGGATGGCGAATAAGAGAATAACTAGAAGAGTGCACATGAGTTAGCTGGAAGTGTAGAGGGGGAGGGGGAGACCGATGATGAGGTGGCGGGAAAGAGTAGAAATGTATGAATGGGATATTTAAGCTAAATGGTAGATGACAGTACATCATGGAGGCGATCTGCTTGTGGCCACCCCTTACGGGATTAGGCTTCTGGCTATAGATAAACAGTCACAGATATAGATAGATAGATAGGTAATGATGATGATATGATAATGCTGCAGCTGCTGATGATGATGATGATGATGATAAGGAGGAGGAGGAGGAGGAGAGTGGTAAAGATAATGAGAATGAGGATGTAGATAATGATGATAATGATGATGGTGGTAATGAGGACGACAGCTACGATGATGATGATGATTATGATGATGATTTTTGTCGGCAGGTGGAAGGACGAAACAGCAGGAACTCTACCATAGGTCCAAACATCCACGATTCCACATCCATCCATCCGTCTATCCATCCATCCATCTATCCGTCCATCCATCCATCCATCTCGCTTGATGTTAAAAGCTAAGTCTATTTAACTTAAGTAGTACCAGTTGCTTCTTCATAAGCTTTCCAGCTGTCTGAACAGATCTGCAGTAGCCTTAAAAACTTCTAAAATAACTCGGTTCTGGTGCTCAGTTTGGTACATTTTTTACCTTTTACCAGCACTGGAGCGGCAAATTTTGGGAAAAGTCCCTCAAGTAACTCCTGTTATTTTTTATTAGGTTTCTACTGATGTCCATAGATTTGTTGTTGTTTTAATAGTTCCCTAGACAACACAGTCTTGGCGCTGTTCTCTGCCACCCTATTATACCATGTCATATAGTGTTCTCGCTCGCTTGCTCTGTACGCTCGCTCGCTTGAACAATAAATCACTGAAGAAAAGGTGGTATAAAGCCCCCTAAGCCGCCACAGTATTATAACCCTCGGTATGCAGTCCGTTCCCTGTGGCCTTGTAACTCTGTGTACCAGCAGCGCTTACAAAATAACTTGCAGTAATTTTCCTTTCGTAACTATACTCGTTTCACTTTAACTTGGCCTGAGTTGTTGTTGTTGTTCTTGTTACATCTTAGGCTCCTCTGGATGTGAACCCAGTGCTATGTTGAAGGACTGTCTGTGTTGTGGTGGTGTGGTGCAGGAAGTGAGTGGGTGTGCTGTGGTGTGGGGGTGCCACTTTGCAGTATGAGCACAGGGGATTGTATGTGTGTTATATTTTGTGTTAGTATTGTAGCAGGGAAGGTTGGTGTACTTGGTGTACTCGTGTCTTGGGTTCGGTAGTGTCTGAAGGGTGTATGGCTGGTGGTGGCACATGAAGGATGCTGTTTGGTAGAAAGTTTTGGCTGGCTGGGGTGTCTGTGTGTTTATGTATGTGTTTGGTATAGAAAGTTTTGGCTGGCTGGGGTGTCTGTGTGTTTATGTATGTGTTTGGTATAGAAAGTTTTGGCTGGCTGGGGTGTCTGTGTGTTTATGTATGTGTTTGGTATAGAAAGTTTTGGCTGGCTGGGGTGTCTCTGTGTGTCTATGTATGTGTTTGATAGAGAAAGTTTTTGCTGGCTGGGGTGTCTGTGTGTTTATGTATGTGTTTGGTATAGAAAGTTTTGGCTGGCTGTGGTGTCTATGTGTTTACGTATGTGTCTGGTAAGTGTAGAGTCGGGTGCAGGAGGGGATATGTTGCAAAGATAATCTGTGTAGTGTTGGGCGGTTGTTCGATTTTGTTTCTTTGTGGAGAGGATGATGCAACATAAGGTTACAAGGGTGGGACGGATCTTGAGCTGAAGTGATGAACTGTGTGCCTCTCATATTCACTTGGTCTCTGACTGAAATTAGTTATGTTTCTTGGTGTAGGCTGTCAGTACTTGTGGTCTTAGTGTCTTCTGCTATCAAGGTATTGTTTTCTGTTCTTTAAAGCTTCTTCGTGTTTGTGTTGGGTAAGATTAGGGCTCAGCTTGTGCGACAGTAATTCACGGTTGTTTTAATGTATTACTTATAAGTGGAGGATGGAGTTGGGATGTATATGAGAGAGGGTGTGTGTGAAACAGGGGGAGTGATGCATAATGACAGAGGACAGGGTGGCATAGAGGCGACTTATTTGTGGCCACCTCTTACGGGATTAAGTCGTCTGGCTATAGATAGATGGATAGACAGATAGCTTATAAATAGTTTCCATACTGTTTGCCGAGTAGTAGCGATAGTTATCACTAGAATATGATGCTAGTCACGAATGAGTGCTGTGGAAAGGATGTAGAATTGTAGTATTGGCTGTTTCTGCTACTGATCTGCGTGACATTCTCATATGCTTTAAATGAAACTCTGTGTCAAGTTAAAGTGAAAGGCGTGTATGTTTGTGTAGGAGGAACAAGAGACAAGGAGGTATTCTGTGGCCTGTTTTCTTTGTGCTTCCTACAAGACACAATAATAGTTATGACGGGGCATTGATGGCAAGTTTGTGAGTCAGCACACACTTACGGCCTCTCATTATACAAGGTGGTCCATATATTACGCCACCCAGTTCTTGTGTGTTGCGGGCACGGCTCAGTGAACATTACCAGTGTCTACCCTGCATCATTATCTACTTCCCACAACCCTCTTCAGGCTTAGCTTTATAATATAGGCTTTAATTTAGGTCCATTGATTGCATGGTGGAGAATTCCCATAACCTTTTTTATGCTTAGCTGTATATCATTGTATTGTATAATCTTTTATGTCCACTGACCACACAGCTGAGTAATAATTTGGTGAAGCAATCAGAATGTCTTAGCTCATCACAAAAGCCGTCCCCACAACACACAAGACTGCAGAGCGCAATATACTTATCACCTATATTAAGTCAAAGCCACAGTTAAAAAGGTAATGAAACAAGACAGAAAATTTAAGTTTTCATTATTAATACTTCAGTACAATATACATTAACAGAGACAGCAATATAAAATATGCATTCAAAAGTAGCATTTGTCCACAGAACATCCTGGACTTGCAAGGCAGATCACACCATCACCACCAGGCTTCTCTCGGCAGGTCAGGGCAGATCACCAGCAGCAGCAGCAAGTAATCTCACGGCTGGGGAAGACACGACACCCTGCCGCCGCCGCCGCCGCCACCACCGCCGCCACCACCACCACACCACCAGGCATCTCAGAGTAGGGGAAGACACCACACCACCGTCAGGCTTCTCACGGCAGGGCAGACCAAACTTCAGCAGGGTATGACCAGTGTGGCAAGGAAGCAGCGTCAAGGCAGCAGACTCCAGCACGACCTGTGGACCAGATGTGTATTAGTTCAAATCAGTGTTAGCTTTAGTTATTTAATCTTCTATCTATCTCTATCTATTGCCAGACGCCTCAATCCCGTTTGGGGTGGCCACAAACAAATCGCCTCCAAGTCGCCCTGTCCCCGGCCATTTCACTGCCCTGCTCCCAACTCACACCCCCCTCTCTCATATACCTCTCCACCCCATCCCTCCATCTCATCCTCGACCTCCCCCTCCCTCTTCCCCCCTCCACCTCACTCACATACATTCTCTTCGTCAGTCTTTCACCCTCCATCCTCTCCACATGCCAAACCACCTCAGGGTGTTCTCCTAACGCTTCCTATCACATCCACAGCCACACCACAATGCTCCTTTATATCCTCATTCGTCAGCCTGTCTCTCCATGTGACTCCACAGGCTCCTCTTAAATAACTCATTTCCACTGCTCTCACTCTTGACTTGTGTCCTTCCAACAACGTCCAAGCTTCACTTGCATACGTTAGAGTTGGTATCACAATACTGTCATGTAGTAACTTTTTCACTTCCATGCTCACTTCCCTGTTTCTTATCACTGCTTTCAAAGAACCAGCAACCTTTCTTCCCTGCTGTACCCTTTCAAGCACTTCACCCTCCAAACCTCCATCCTTACTCATCACACTACCCAAGTACTTAAACGTACTCACATTTTCCAATTCCTCACCATCCAACCTCGCTGTACATTCACTGACTTCACCTCTCTCAAAGACCATCATTTTACTCTTCCCTACATTCACCTTTAGATTCCGTTTCTTACACACTCTCCCAAACTCATCCACCAAGCCTTGCAGCTCTCCTTCGTCTTCACTCAACAACACAGTATCATCTGCAAACAACAGTACAGGGAGTTTCCAAACACTACCCTCTCTCACCAGGGCCACTCCAACATCCACTACCCTACCTTGTACCTCTTTTATTACCCCATCCATGTACAGATTGAACAACCATGGAGACATGACACATCCCTGTTTCAACCCAACCTTCAAAGCGTGGACTCATTAGACTGCTCAGATTCTGTTGGGAATGGCACACAGTTAGGGAATTATATCACCAATATTTTATCCAAATTTCCCATACAGGGTGTTGCATGAAATGTTTGACAAACTTCAGAAAGTTGTTCTTGGGGCAATTTTGAGTTAAGAATTGCTGCATCAACCTGGGCTAATTTCTCGTCTATTATGCTCAGGTTCTGTAGGGAATGGCAGCAGATTAGAGACTGGTATCGCAAAATTTTATCCCCTGCCACCACCACCAGGCCGTTTATTTTTAAATCCCCTTGTAAAACTGTAGAGATATATCGGCAGGACAGTAAATAGTGATCCTACTCTGGTACTCTGTATGGAATTTCAGAGAGAGAGATGATGATGCCACTGATTCATGGGGTTATCTTTAATTTAACAAGAAACACTTTACTTACCTCTCTATTCAGTTTGCACGAAAATTAATGTTTAAAAGACTGATAATATATTCACGAAATTTTCTTCTTAAAATTTAATAAGTAAATGTTTAATTTGAAGTGTGACGTCACTGTTGCATTATGGGAGCAACGTTGAGAGATGCTGGAGGTGAGTGAAGATTTTATTCTTTACGGTGTTAGTCTACTTCTTATTATGGTAATTCTTATGCCCATGTGTTTATCAGTGTTTGCTGTCATTATCGAGAGGTGTAGTCGGCTGATGTAAGTTGTAATTATTAGCTATAAGGATGATATACGGCGGTGTGTATCTCCAGGTGACCAAGATGTCCCTTTAAACTCGAGTAAGCAGTGCTACTTAAATCCCCCGATATTCACACCATCTGTTTAGGTTTTAAGGTCGAATGTGATCCTGTACATGGGCAGGCATAGTAGGTTAATTGGCTGGAAAAAATGAGGGGATGTGTGTAAAAACTAATGGGTAGTTTGTTTACATCGGGGATATAAACTCCGCGAGTCCCTTTAACTCTTGCAATCCCGGTGATGCCCTTTTCAGTTTATTCATAGTGCCAGAAGGCAATTTTATTCAACTTATGCAAAGTCTCTGCTATTGCAGGAGTTCAGTGAGGCTGTGCCTAACCCCTACACTTCCAGAAGTCTATACAAAGCTAAATATAATCATGAGATGGCATGAAAAAAAAAAAATCCCTGCTCTGTGAGTTAAACTAGTGAAGACTGAAGGTATTAAAAAGAAAATATTCATTCCAGTGCCAGATAGCAGAGGAGACGGTGACATGGAGGTGAATTGCTTGTGGTCACCCTGGTGGCATCATGATATCTAGCTGTTGAGGGATACGTTTCCAGGTCAGCAGCTGCCCCAGTCAGAACGGTAAATGTGAGTATTTAGCAGAAACCACGTCTGGAATTCAAGCACTGTATTTTGAGGTATTTTCTGTTTATATCTCACCATTTGTTGATTTTTTTTCTTCTATGAGATTTCAGTTGCAATTAACTCCTTCCTTCCTTGGATTATTTAATCCTCAAGGGGAGTCATTGATGCCCCCAGGGGGATTCATCAATGTCCCCAGGGGGCATTTGTGACAGAAATGGCTTATACTGTAAGAAAAATGTCAGCAAATGATGAGACAAACAATGCTTCAGAATACAGAGTACTGTAATTGCAGTTGTGGTTTCAGCTATATACTATACTGTATTAACCCTTGCCTGCTGGTAGGTAGGTAGATAGAAATTAACAAATCTAGTGAGGAAATATAGTCCATTTGCATATACAGCGAGCACTCACATAATGCGGATATACAGTACTGTACCCTGAAACTCCTGCTTTATGAGAATTCCACCTTATCAGGCCATATGTTTACATGTTAAAGGGTTTCATGTTACCTAAGCCAGCACCAAGTTCTCCATTTGGGGCGATTTTCATTCTTTTTTTTTTTCCAAGACATTTACATACCTAATAAAGACATCACTACAGTAATCCCTCGGTTATCTGATGTAATAGAGCCAACGGCATGTCTGGATAGTGGATCCTTCTGGATAATGGACTTCTCCCCTGGCCCCCCTTCATACATACCCTAACTTTGAGAGCTATTGGAAAAGGCCACAACAGTACCGTACATTGTACAGCACTAATTTCTGTTTTTTTACATTACTTTGTCTGGTAAAGGAGACCTATAAACCACAGCCAAGCAATTACTGTGGTCAAACAGACTCATCAAGCAGACAAGCAATCACCACTACAGGGACATACCTTGCAGTTACATGAAAAAGAAATGGCTCTGCCAGGGGAAAATGTTTGCTCAGCCATAATTTCCACCTGGATGCAAGCATTTTGTCCGAATAAAATGGAAAATGTATGATTATTGGTTTTGAATAGCCAGATCACAGGGTCTAGATAATGGACATCAAGCTAATTGAGGGATTACTGTACATATAAACACTGGAGGATTCCTTACCTTGAATGGAAGAGGTTGTGGGCTTGCTAGAGGGAAGTGGAGTGGGGTCCCGAGGCAGGGCAGGACTCTTACTGGTCATAATGATCACACAGAGCATGAGTGCAGCCAGAGTGCGGGGAGAGGGTAGGCTCAACTGGGGTAGGAATGCTCAGTCGGCTGTGACGACACCCCACGCAGACACATGACAGCTATACGTCATAGGCTGATGCAACCTGTGCTGTGACGATCACTGGCCGCGTTGTATCTGTTCCCACCATGTCATGACCCAAGTTTGCCGTGTTATGACCATATGAACGATAATTTGGGGCCTCTTGCCGCAACATGTCAATCCTCACCACATAGTAAGGTGTTAGAATAAATGGGCAGCTTCCTCTGCCTGCATAATGTCTATCATTTTCATGTTGTGACTAAATTTGGAAATAAAATTTTGCCTCCTGTGTTATGTGAGTTTCATGCTAGAGGATTGGGTATTATGTAGGCATGACTGTACTGTAATGCATGAATTTCATCCCTAACACCTGCCACATTTTGTTTTTCATGTAATATGGTATAAAAGAAAAACTTGAGGAAGTAATGTATTTAATTTCTTTCAGCCTGCAGAGTACCAACTGGTCAATTAAACACCTCTATGAGTGAGGCCTCGTAGCCACCTTGCTGCTGCGGGTCTAAAAGGTGGGTTTCCTTTTGGATTACCACACCCAGATCAATTGCAGTGGGTATGACAGTGAATTTAAGTTAATATAGCCATAATGTTTGACAAATATATGCAGAATGGCAGTTCACAATATACCATCTGGTCGATTAAACAAAACTCTTCAATCTTAAACCTAGTCCCCCCATGCCTCATATTCGGTGATGCATTACACATCCATCTAATCATTGCCCTCTTCCTTTACTGCTCGGGAAGCACGGTAGCTCGGTGGTAGGGTGTTGGGCTCGTAATCGTGAGGCTGCGAGTTCGCGCCCCGCCTAGTGGCTGCTGTGCTGGGAGGGGTAGCGCTCTCCTGTAACCCTAGCAGGGCTATATGATCTGATGAGGTCTAGCTTTGGGATTAATCCCCTTTTTTCCTTTACTGCTCAGGTCTTGCTCCCATATAGCATTATGCTTCTAATTCATGCTGCATGCAGAGATCCTTTAGTGTGGAGGGAGAACCCTGTCAGTGGCAGGAGAGGTAACAACTCCCTGAACTTCCTCCAGCCACTCCTTGCATTAGCTCTCCAGCCCCATGTTCAGCACATGACATGTCCCCCATATAACAAAACTCTTCCACACACACAAAAATCCCCAGCAAGATCAATTGTTTCATACCTGACAATTTACATGCTCTCCCTTACACACCAAACACACAAAATCAGCATTATCTCGCAGTCGACCTCAAATACGACCACATCTATGCATCCACTTATTACAAATACTGCACAAGATGAAGTTACTTCCCATACCCTTGTGGTGAGCCGAACCTGGCCACTCTCCCTCCGATTTGACGGTACCACCAGTAGCCCTAGACATCATCACTTTTGTTTCATCCGTATTTACTGTCAAACCCTTGTATCCCATTCGATCTCAACTTTTCATAAATCTTTCCCCTGATTATTTTTCCTTATAGTTGTGATCTTCAGAGGCAAAGCCTGAGGATTAGAGAGCTTGAGAAGTATGTCAAGGTGCTATTGAGTGATGGTATTATTGGAAGGTTATAATACTCATTCAAGCAGAGTAAATCATTTTGAATTAATCAGTGTGGTGGAGTAGAATGTGTTAAGTTTTATTGCTTTACTACTGGTCTGATCTTAGAAGGTAATGCCTTGAGGAATTAGAGGTAAAAAGACTTAACCAGTGTTTTGTGAGAGACTGTATTGTCGAAGGTTATATCAGTCTCTCACATTGAATAAAGTAATCTTGAATTAAAAGATGTAATGGAGTTGACAGGGTTAAATTTGAATGATTTTTCTACGTATGTGAAGCTTCAGAGGTAAAGTCTTAGGATTAGAGGGTTAGAGAATTGAATAAGAAGCTGTTCAGAGACTGCGTTGTTGATGGGTATACGAATCAAGCTGAATAAAATCTTACTGAATCAAAAGATGTGGTGGAGCTGATAGGGTTAGGTTTGATTTGGTGTCTTTTGTTTACTGATCTGAGGGTGAATGTTAAAGCTTGAGAAGAGGGTTAGAGGATTGTATTAGTGTCCTGTGGGAGACTATTGTGCAGGGTTGTACCAGTCTCTCAAGACAAATTTAAATATTTGGTAAAACAGAAAGAGTTAAAGTTTGTTACCTTTCCATGTTGACATCATATCAGAAGCTAAAACCTGAGGATTACAGGACTATGCTGAGGTGGTATGAGGGACTGTATTGATGAGGGCTATATTAATCGTGCTGAATAAAATAATCTCAAATTGAAATATGTCATAGAGGTGAAAGGGTTTAAGTACCATATGGTATTTTTCCTTACAGATCTGTACTTGGATGTTAAAGCTTGAGGATAAGAGGGTTAGAGGACAGTACCAGTGTGCTGTGCGAGACTAGTGTTGGTTTCCAAAGTGCAACCCAGTAAATTGGAGAGGTCCATCCCTTCACTGGAATACAAAGACATGCACATTATTCATCTTCTCTTCAAGCATCAGATCAGGAAGGTATTGTGGTCTTTATAAATTGCCTCTCAAAATGTATTGACCTGTATTAAAGCCAGTCCTTTTACCATAGCTTGGCCCAGATTTTTGTCCTTTTGCAGCTTACTTCACGTAATATACTGGCACAGTAAGACAATGTTACAGCTTTGCATCCTTTCCATAGCACTTCTTTGTGACTAGCATCATCTTTTAGTATTGATATCTTGTTACAGGTCAGTGCTTAAGATGGAATGATGGAAATTTTAGACTGAGTTAGAGTAAAAGGGTATAGTATAATTAACCCATGGATTGCGAGCCACAGCTCAGGCTGTGCTAACCTTCCAGTGGCCGTGCATCAATGCTAACTACTCCACCCCCATGCAGACTTGCGCATGGCGCTATGCAAAGACGAAGAGAGAGAGAGTTTTTCTTTTTCACCAGATGATGGCGTGGATGTTTCTCTTCAAGTTTATAATAAACAAAAACTAACAATTTTTTTTTAATTCTTTCACTGCACTCCCCCTATGCAGACTTATGCATGGTGCTATGCAGAAATGGAAAGAGAGAGAGAGAGAGAGAGAATTTTTTTTTTTCACCAGGTGATGCCCTGGATGTTCATCTCCAAGTTTGTAATAAACAATTTTTTTTTTTTTTTCACGCCATGGGTGGGATAAAGAAAAGTAAATGCGTAATCAACGGGTTAAGCATGGTTTATTTGTAGTTATGGTATGTGGTGGTTTAGAGGTTAGAATGCCCCATATGGAGTGACAGAATTGCATAAGTTCTATCCCCAAGTGGTGACTGGAGGCTTTTTAGTCATGTAATGCCACCAAGGGAAGCTAGCTGGTTATCTACCCTTAAATGTACTGGACTACAGTAGCCTAGCCCTGGGCCTGTTTTGTGAAGCTAAGTGGCAAAGTAGGACATTGCTACAGCCCCACACTCTTTCTCACAGCATTTCTTCATGACTAGTGTAATTTTGTAGTTTCCTCTTATTGTTAAAACAACATTGAGAGTGGGGAGAGGGCAATTTTGGGTCAGGTTAAAGTGAGCATAGTGCAGTGCTAGAGAAATCATCAGTAGGCTGTGGGATGGGTGGGGGAGAGGGCACCAAATGTACATAGTTTAGGTGAGGTAAGCAAGACTATGAATCTGTATGCCTGTCAGTCTGTCTCTCTGTTTATTTATCAGTCTAGCTGTTTATCTATTTGTCTGTCTCGAGATATCTTAATACCGTAAATGATCACCACAAATGGATCACCTCTGTGTTACCATGTCCTCTGCCATTTGGTTGCCCTTCATCCAGTTTACACCTTTTCTGAAATCTCTCTCCATTCCCTCCTTCCATCTCATCATCAGTCTCCCCCTTCCCCTCCCACACATGCACATTTCCAGCCAGTCTCTTACTTTCTGCTCCTCGATATGGCCAGACCATCTCAAGAGTGTTCCTCCTAATGCTTTCATGCACATCATCATTAGCACCACAACTTCCTTTCACTTTATCATTTGTTGTTGCTTATGAATTTGCTTGTAATTTTAGCAAACCTTATTACAAGGATGTCAATACCTCATAGTTATTATTATTGTTGCTGTGGCACGTTAGGTGTACCTGTTATGCCAAAACCTTAAGCAGATGAATCCCAAATGGTGATGATGGTATTAATGATATTTTTTTTCACAGGTTGAGTGAAATGGCACATTGGAGCAGGTGGTGTACCAGAGCCATGTGTCAGTGGATCCCAGATGACGATGTAGGGAATTGTAGCTTTGGCCAGGCAACTGAGTTGGTAGGGTGTGCTGTGGGTAACCCTGGGATTCAGGTTCAGACAGGCCCAAAATGGGCACAAAACAGGAGGGTTTGGCTCTTCTGTCAGTGTTCAGGTTTGGAATTTTCATCATTTTGTTCCCTCTCCAAATAATTGCAGCCAAACCTAGATCTAGGTATAGCATGGTTAAGGATAGCATAAAATTTCTGAGTGCTAGTGATATCCATGCTGCTAGATCTTTGGCAACTTCCCTATGCAGTCCCCTATCCCTGAGGTCACACTCTTTGACCTCATCCCAGCTCTTCTTTGGTCTGCCTCTCGCAACCCTACCCCCAACGTTTACACATCCCTTTCTGCGCCCAGTTGTCAGCTCCTATCCTTTCCACATGTCCAGACAATCTCAGTCAGCACCTCCTCATCACAACAACACACTCCAGTCCCATCCTTGCTCTCAACTCTTCCGTCATAAACCTAGCCCCCCAAGGCCTCGCGTTCAAGGACGCACTGCACATCCACCCACTCATTGTCATTTCTGTATGTTTAAGCCTGCAAATATCCTCTTCCTTTGCTGCCCAAGTGTCACTACCATACAGTATTGCACTCCTGGCACATGACACATACAGAGGTCCTTAGCACAGAGGGAAAGCTCTCTCAGTGTCAGGAGAGACAACAGCTCACTGAATTTCTTCCAACAACTCCTCACTCTAGCCACAGAGCTAGCTTCAGCCCCACCTCCAGCACATAACATGTCTTCCAAATAACAAAACTCTTCCACATACTCGAGAGACTCACCAACAAGGTCAGTCCCTCCATGCCTGACAAGCTTCACCTGCTCTCCCCAACACACGGCACACATGAAATCAGCATTATCTTGCAGTCTACCTCTAGTACCACTACGTATCTTATGTACTCACTTATCACAGACTGCACAAGATGGCATTACTTTCCACACCCTTGTGGCAGATCTCACTTGGCCACTCTCCCTCTTCTTTGACAGTACTGCCACCAGCCCTATACACCATCACTTTAGTAATATCTGCATTTACTTTGAGCCCTTGTGTTTCATACCATCTCTGCACTTCCCAAATCTTTCCTCCACCTTCCTTTCATTCTCTGTAATCAACACCAGATCATTAGCATACATCATCTCCCACGGGAGTCCATTTCTGAAGTCACATGAGAGGGTTTCAAGTACCATGATAAACAACAAGGGGCTCAAAATTGACCTCTGGTGCACACCAGCATTCTTGGAAAACTTGTCACTCAAATTTCCATTCACACTTACCTGGGTGTGAGCACCCACACAAATGGCCATAACCACCCTAACCAGCCACTCCTTGATCCCAAGCTTTCTCATTGCCCACTTCACCACCTCTCTAGGGACTCTGTCAAAGGTCTTCTCCAAATCAACAAAAACAAAGTACAATTCCCTTTTTTTCCTATATATTTTTTCCTGAAACTGTTGAACAATGAATATGGCATCTGTGGTCCCTTTGCCTGACATAAACCCAAACTGTATCTCTCAATATACACATTTTCTCTTAACATACCTTCTAGAACTCTCTCCATTACCTTCATTTTCTGGTCTAAAACTTTATGCCTCTATAATTTCTTCTTTCCAGGGCATCACCCTTCCCCTTGTAGACATTTACAATTACTGTACACTCTTCAGCTAATCATCTGGGACAACACACTCAGTTATAATCGTATTTATCAGGTCAGTTACTAACCTTGCTTCTGTATCTCCTGAGGCTTTCAATGTTTCAACAGTCAACCCAGACACACCTGGTGCCTTCCCCACCTGCATTATTATTAGTAGTAGTAGTAGTAGTAGTATTAGTATTATTGTTATAATTACTGTATTATTATTAAATAATTATTATCGGGAGCAGGCTGTAGTATGGTACCAGCCTGTGAGGGCAGTACTGTACTCTCAAGGAAGGTGGAAAAGCTGGTGATAGGGAGAGCTGGAGCTCCCCCTTGACATTTTTCAGTGTCACTAACATAGAGGGTAGGCCAGCATACTCTGCCAAACATTTTTATAACTACCTGCTCTTCACTACCATACATGCACTTTATGCATCACACCCCATACCCTACAATGACACAGGTTGGTGCCAGTAAGGGCATGCGGCCGGAAAAGGACATCTAGGGGTTAGAACGCCCAGTCAGAATGACATCCATGCATGGCTTTGTCCCCGAGAAGCAATTGGATTTTTTTTTTTTTTTTTTAACACCACCAAGGGATGTAGACAGGTCATCTACCCTTACATGTATTGGACTAGGTTAGCCTAGCCACAGGATCCTACACCGTGAAAGAAGTATGATGAGATTGTATTTTTTATGATAATGATAATAGATATGTAAACTATTGTATCCATCTAAGAAGAACAGTAGTAGTGGGTGTACAGTACAACCTTTCAGATCCAAAATGCCTAGGTCCAAAGGCTTTATGCAAAATGGAACATTTTGGAAAGTGGAATCATAATGGCAGCTGTGAGAATGACTTGTGAAACAAATAATGTAGTCAAGGCAATTGAGAACAATAAGTAAACTGAAGCACTTGCATTAGTAACTTATCATCTGCTCTTAAACATGTAGACAGTTTTAATAATCTTCAGAGACCCCATTAGCCATTGTTTCCTCTGGTAGAACTAGGCCAGTAAGCAAGTTTAATCTCCTTTGGAAGAGTCTCCAAGTAGTAAAGAAGTTGATCAAGGCTTTAGCCACTCCAGTTCATGTACTCTTTCCTAAGCTGAATGATATTACTTAGAATTAACAGGATTAAAATACAATACCAGATGCAAAGACCCATGGATTAAGTATTTTATTTCAGTTTTTGCCCCTTCATTCTTTCCTCGTCTTTCTGCCTACGGGTGACTTTACACTCCCAATTCTGTCTTGCATTCCTTCATTCTTTCCTCTTCCTTCTGCCTGTGGGTGACTTTACACTCCCAATTCTGTCTTGCATTCCTTCATTCTTTCCTCTTCCTTCTGCCTGTGGGTGACTTTACACTGAGTGACAAGCCAAATGGTTTCCTGTACACCAGGAAACCATTTACTATGCTGGGTGGTAACCATATAACCAAATTTTGGCGCCTGGTGGTTTAGTGGGTAATTATTGTACTCCGGTCGGATTGAGCTGGTGAAGGTTTATATCCAAGGGATGATTGGGGTTTATTGCTCACGTAATGCCACTCAGGGATGAGTGAGGTTGGTCACTCTCATCTTAAATGTCAGGACCAACTGCCTAGCCCCGGGCTCCTACGCGCCTCATGGGGCAACGTAGGATTGGATGATGGATGGGTGGATGGATTTCAGTTTTAACTACACACTTGAAAGATGAACTGATTTTATTCATGCTTCCTTCAGATGATATTCAGCATGGGAAAGACTTTGAACTGGAGGGGTTATATCGTATCATTTATGAAGGTTCCAACATGCTTGCATGCATTGCCTTTGGTCACCTAATGGCGACTTTTCATGCTGCTCGATTGCAATAGCTCAGTAGTAGCGCTTGCTCTTCACAGCCATAAAGTTGGCAGTTCGAGCCCCCACCAGGGTAGCGTATACGAGGTCTCTCCTTGCCCTTCAGAGCTATGTGGTCCATTGGTCCTAGCTGGTTGGGATTAGTCCTCTGGCAACCTCTGTGATCAGCCTCCTATCCCTGATGTCACACTCTATGACCTTGTTCCAAGCCATTTTCTGTGTCCAGTTGCCATCCTCCATCCTTTCAACATGCCCCGTCATTCAATCTACCCCTTCTTATTACAGCACCGATACAATACTCTTCAGTCCTGTTCTTCCTCCATTAATCCCTTTAATACAGTACTATATGTCTGTCTCAAGTTAGATATGATGGTCTGGTGGTAGAAATAGATAGTAAAATGAGAATATAACTACATCTTTTGGATTACAGGGCACAAACTGCTCCAATGATTAGCCTTTATTCTTGCTAATTTAAGACTGTTATTCAGCTTGGGTAAGACTTTTCAAACTGGAAGGGTCACATTACAACCTTCAGGAACCTGTTCAGTAGGAAAGTAATTAAAGGTTGATAGGAGAGCTTTTGGACTGAAGGGGTTAGGGACAGGCTTCATTAAGCCATTCTTGTTACCTTTAAACTATGTTAATCAGCATAGGAGAGACTTTTCAAACTTAGAGTCCCATATGACATTCTTTAACATGTGTAGGAGAGACACTGGATAAAGCCTGATTGGAGATATAGTATATTGAACTGGAAGGACTGCATACCTTACATCCTTCATTAGCCATTGCTGCTACCTTTAAATAAGAATTATCATACTGAAGGTAATTACTAGCAGCCTTCATTAACATATTACTGTACTGTAATTAGGAGAGAGGTTTCATAAGTTGATTGGAAGTCAGGAGACAGCAGGAATATACCATTACTGTTGAGGGGGATGAATTTGTGTGTAGGCTATGATATAGGAAGCATATCTCAGAATATGGATGTACAAGGTTAATCATATCTTGTATAGTACTTACACTTTCAGGTTTGATAGCTTTTCCTTTTGTAATCTTTACTGAATGATGCAATCAGTTCATGATTACACATTATATAATCTCAGACTTCATCTGTGTCATTGTAGTTGGCTCACCTTGACAAATTTTAGTCCTTCTGCTGCTTAGTTCCTGTATCTAAGTGGAAGAATAAGACAGTATTATGGTTTTGCATCCTCCCCATAGATCTTCATTGTGATTTGCATGATAATCTAGTCTTTATCTCTAGAAACAGCTCAGCATTCAAGGTGGAGAGATGCCAGGTTTTTGTCAGTTTAGGGTGGACATGTAGTCTATATGGTTTGTCTTTATTGTTTTATGTATTCATTATTATTATTATTATTTTTTACTGTGGATCAAATTTAGCGATTCATCTCTTCCGTTTATAAATCGGTACAACAGATAGGCTTTCATTCTCAGAGTGTTCACAGAAGGTATGACCACTGAGTACTGTACTGTCTTCCTGTGCAGTGTATATTTTGTCATTTGTACTCTCATTATAAGTTTCATTAAAGAATTTGTATCATATGTTTAGTTTCTGTGTCACTCAGTGTGTTAAGTTTATGTAATATACGGTTAATCGTTCAAGTCCTGCTGTTTGATAGTAGACTAAGTTCCAGTTCTTACTTTCTCCCTTTATATAAGTAGCAACTGCTCTATATTCTTTCCATAGCACTTGTTCATGATTAGCATTAAACTGCAGGCTTAGGTATTCCAAGTAGCTCAGGAAATTTCGAAATATCTCCTCCTAAAGCGACATTAATAGGTACATGAAAATTTAGTTTAGTCTGTGCATGATAGTTCAGTTTCCCATTTTTTGTAACATGTAAAGAAATAAAATACAGTAGAAGTTTCAGCCGATATTCTTACGGGGGCGCGGTGGCATGATCAGCATGGTGCTGGCCTGCTGATCAGGAGGACCCGGGTTCAAATCCCGGTGTGATAGAGGTTTCTTTAAAATGTGGCTGAGGGAAGTTTGCGTAGCAGGCTTTCCTTAAAACCACAAGGCCCCATACTTACACTTCAGCTCACACACACCAAGACACTTACACACACTACTACATACATACACACATCAAGACACACACACCAAGACACTTACACACACGCTACTACATACATACACACATCAAGACACACACACACACACACACACCAAGACACGTACATAGCCACAGCCACCTTCACACAGTATACACACCACACACACACAGAGGGTGGAACACAGACACACCACAGGCAGACAGAGAGGGACATATACAAAACACAGGGAGTGAGAGAGGAGGGGGTTTTATTAAAAATTCCAATTTTGGTATACCTCCTGTGGCAAAATTGATATAGCCCCCCCTTTAATATTTTTTGGATATTTTCATTTAGTGCCCCCCAGGCCCCAGACCCACTCGGCTGAACCAAATTGTCTGGCGTCAGCTGGAACATGATATACCAGAGTTATGCCGGTCATGCGGGGGTTAATGGTGACAGTGTAGTAACTGTCAGGCTCCTATGACTCACTCAGCCGAACAAAATCGTCTGTCAGCTGGAATGGAATACTAGAGTTGTCCCAAGCACCAGGGGGGTTAAGAATCTTAACCCCCTGAGTGATGCTCGGGACAACTCTAGTACCCCATTTCAGCTGACTCAGACGATTTTATTCGACTGAGTGAGTCATAGGAGCCTGACAGTGTCAATACCGTCACCATTAACCCCCTCACGACCGACATAACTCTAGCATCATGTTCCAGCTGATGCCAGACAATTTGGTTCAGCCGAGAGAGGATCCTAGGATCCTGAGAGACACTATAACATCACAAACAAAATACAAAATGCCTTCCCTCCATCTTGAACGTACTATAATTCATTTACATTAAGTAAGCTCGTATTTTCGTATTTTTGCAGCTTATTTCATGTAACTTAGTTAAAAGAAAAAATATGTCCCTTCCTGCTACGACACAGGTAAGGTCAGATAGGAATTACACCTGACCTGTCAGGTAATGTCCCCCCCAAAATCCCCCTTGGGTTAATCCCCGCTTACAATCTACCCCACCCCACCTCACCTTTACCTCACCCTTTCACACACACACGCATAAAAAGGAACCCCTGTATAGTCAGTATGTCACTCCCTCTCACTATCTTGACCACTGAAGATGGTGGCAGTGTCCACCGAAACTGTTTGGTAATTATATTCTTCGTCTACAAGTGTGGGTTTTATTCACCGTCTTTGATTATCACGCAAGAGTGATTCATCCAGCCAATACTACGAGCTCTGTATCTTTTCATAGCCCTTCTTCGTGACTAGCATCGTATTCTAGTTATCTATAGTTACAACTGAGCATTCAAGTTGGAGGGATCACAACTTTAAGCAATTACAGTAAACAAACAAACAAAAAGCAAGTGTCGTCCTCTTGACCTCTCGTCTTCGCAGGAATGCAGCGGTGGCGCCATCTTGTGCGTGGAATGCGTGAAGTGCAGGCTCTTGAGTGGAAGGAGCACGGAGCCACGGGAGACTTAATAATATTCGCTAGTCAGCCAGTCTAGAAGCCTGGGACATTTGCCTGAAATAATAATAATAATAATAATAATAATAGAAATAACAACAAAACCAGTCATATACATAATTCAATATCTTAGTCACTCGATCTGTCCATTCCGTCCCTTCAGTACGAGGACGCATTTCTGTAAGCTATTTTTTCTAACATGGGAGGTTCGATACGTTTGATTGAGCCTATCCATAAGACTCCTAAAGCTGAGTAAATGCCTCTGAAAGTTGCAAAATATAAAATATAAAACGTCTATATGATATAAAAACCTTTGTTCACCTCCGGGACTCGATCTGTGGCGCCTAGAACAAGTGCTGACGTCATATTTACACTTTGCTACCTTTAGACGATTTCCTGGAGCTTAAAGAAACCCTCTCGGGATGATGGGACGGACACAATAACCCCTTCAGACAGAGAATGACTTAGTTACTTTGTTCTAGGTAATCGGACGATTTTATTCAGCTTAGGAGATCCCCTCGTAGTGAAGGGGTTGATGGTGACTGTATCTAACCCCTCCAGTATGAAATTTCTCTCCAGAGTTGAAGAAAATCGTCTCGAGGAAGAAAGATGAATATGGAAAAAAGTGTTAATGTGGACAATGAGTTAGATAAGACTGGTTTGGTTAAGGTAGGGTAGGGATGGGACGGTTGTGGCAGGGTGGGGTAGCGTTGGGTCGATTATGGCCGGGTGGGGTAAGGTTGGGTTAGTTTTGGCAGGGCGGCGTAGGATTGGGCCGGTTTTGGCAGGGTGGGGTAGGACTGGGTCGGTTATGGCAGGGTGTGGTAGGAATGGTTCGGTTTTGGCAGGGTGGGGTAGGATTGAATTTTTTTGGACAGGGTGGGGTAAGGTTGGGTCGGTTTTGGCATGGTGGGGTAGGGTTGGATCGGTTTTGGCAGGGTGGGGTAAGGTTGGGTCGGTTTTGGCAGGGTGGGGTAGGGTTGGATCGGCTTTGGAAGGGTTGGGTAGGGTTGGGTCGGTTTTGGCAGGGTGGGGTAGGACTGGGTCAGTTTTGTCAGGGTGAGGTAGGATTGTGTCGGTTATGACAGAGTATAGAATAGGTTTTGGTTGGTTTTGGCAGCGTGGGTTAGGATTTGGTCGGTTTTGGCAGAGTGGGGTTTGATTGGGTCGGTTTTGGCAGGGTGGGGTAGGATTGGGTCGGTTTTTGCAGGGTGAGGTAGGATTGGGTCGGTTTGGACAGGGTGTTAGGACTCCATATTATAATTACAAATCATAATAGTTCCGTCATATCCAACGCCTATTTCACTCAGTTATACTACAGTGTCTCATCAAATTTGGGGCGATCTTCTCTACGATTTTTGTTCTTCCCCGCTTAGTTCAGTCCTTTAGTTCATTCATGACCCTTGGCTTTCCTTTTTTTTTTTTTTTATGAGGTGGAGTGCAGGGGCACGAGGCTAGACCACCATTAGTCCAGAATATTTAAGGGTAGGCCACCAAACTACACCCTGGTAACGTCTACACGTCAAAACATCTGTCCACCTCTGGGACTTGAACCGCGGAGCGCTGGACGCAGAGCTCTCGGTTTGCGGATGTCACTTTTACTCTTTGCTAGCTTCTGACGATATCCTACAGCTTCAGAAAACCCTCTTAGGATGACGGGACAGAATCATTTAATCTTTCAAGCCGAGAACAACTTATTTACATTGTCCTAGCTGACCGCATGATTTTATTCAGCTTAGGAGATCCCCTGATAGAGATGGGGTTGATGATGGCAGTACGTATTTAACCCTTCCAGTTCGAAATTTCTCTCTACTGTAGAGGTGAAGAAAATCATCCGAAGGTAGAGAGAAGAAAACAGGAAAAGTAATGTAGTGGTGAAAGGGCTGTACAGGGGAGGGTAGGTTAAAGTAGGGTAGAGTTGGGTCGGCAATGGCAGGGTAGGGTAGGGTAGGCTGAGGTAGGCTAGTGTAGGGTTGAGAAGAGTAGGGTAGGGTAAATTGAACTGAATAAGTATATACAATAAAATCTGGCGATACAACAACCAGGGTCATATGCCGCCGGACGACAACGAGAATAAAAGCACTCGAAAAGATGAAATACACACACACACACACACACACACACACACACACACACACACACAAAATACAATTCATAATTAAAACAAGAAAAACACTAAACACTAAGAACACTAAAACCACTGTATACTAAATTTTACACGGTAGTGCAGCTGCCTACACCAAGCAAAGGTTTCCCCCTCCACCACAACAAGCATCCTCTCCAAGTACCAACAGAAGACTACAATCCCTCTCCTGCCCGGTGCTCAGAGAGGTAACGATGGCGCAATTCCCCAACAGTGGACACCATCAGCAAAAGCCGAAGAGTCAGGGGGACGAAGCTTTCCACACAGAAAGTAGGGGGAGAGTCCTCCATTAAAAACCAATGAGAGAACCAGGAATGGCCCATTCGGAGTCAGCATAAAGCCGTCTCCCACCTGCATTCAGACCTCGGCAAATGAAGGGGCCCGTTTACCCACAAATATCACACATTTTGTTGGCCCCCACCGCATCCCACCTACTCTGCCAGTGGGAGCAAACAGTGAGTGGTTAGATGAATATCACTGAGCGAGGCAGGGGAGAGGTGAGGATGGGCGAGAGGCAGCAGCCTTTGCCAGAGCGTCAGCATGCTCATTGCCCACAATGGTACAAAACCACAAAGCAGTCCCTAGCAAGCACAGCCATTCTAAAACACTGTAGACAACAAAAGAGGATTGGACGGGAAAACACAAAATGGAGATCGGCAGAGTCGCTAAAAACTGTATAACAAACAGGAGGGAAGCTAAATATCAATTTGACTGCGAGTAAAATAGCAGTAAATTCTGCGATAAAAGTAGATACGATGGGGGGAAGACTCCTACCACGAATGAAATCGGGAAATATAACACCCAAGCCTGTCCCCTCACGGGATTTCAATCCATCAGTACATACGAGAATCGAGACACTGTGAGAGGAAGCATGTTCTAAAAAAATAGCAAAGAGCCGCCTGTGAGGAAAGAAAGGCCCCTCTCTCAGGACAGTAAACACACGGTTGCACCCCTGAGAGGAGCCAGGGAGCCATCCTTGGTACACGCACAGGACAAACAAGAAAGGTTGGAACATCCACATCCCCCATGGCAGCCTTCACCCTGTACCCAAACGGATGTGGATAGCGAGGATACGGCGAGGCAGACACTCCCTCCGGAACAGAGCCAACAAAATCTTCCTGAACTTTAGCAAAGACGGTGACACTAAGGACACTAGTTTGAGGCACTCCCTCCTCTTGAGGATATGAGGGAAACAAGGTGGCACCAATACGGAAAAATTCCATAATCAGTAAAGGCATACCTACCACGCAAACCAAGATGGTGACCTGCAATACCTGGCTTGTGAAATGGTAGGACAACAGCCCCCCGCCAAGAAGCAGGAGTGGACGAATCTCTCCAAATTCTATTTATAAGACTCAGGAGGAAGGACACTGCTTCATCATCCAGGTACCTCAGCACTGCATTGGGAATATTATCGACTCCGGAGAAGTGTCATGACAGGGAAAGGGTAGACCAAAGTTTACAACAAGACAAAGAGATGTTGTAAGTCTCTCCGCCCCCAGAACGGATGTCCAACACCTTAATCTCCTCCACCTCCCTAAGCCTGGCAAAAACCGAAGAACGAGTATCCCTACAGGAGACCTCAGCGGTAGGATAGGGTAGGGAATGCTAGGGCAGGGTAGGCTGGGGTAGGGTAGTGTAGGGCAGAGAAAAGTAGGTTATGATGGGTTGGTTTAGGCTAAAGTAGGACAGAATAGGACAGGGGTAAAATGTGCCTAGTCCAGGAACGAAAAATATATCAGTTATCCATGTAACTAGCGTTTTCTATTTCGGTAGATTATTTTCTTGTCTGCCTGAAGTGTCGTGATGAACGAACAATGAGATTAGATATCGAAACTGCATGCGAATTAGTTACAAAGACTGTATTTTGTTGTGGCTAACGTTACCTCGATACGTTCAGCTAAGAGCAACTCGGCAGAACTGAACAGTATATGACGTGCTAGATGAACGCTGTGACCGGAAAATAAATATATATGTATATATACTTCAGCATACAGTAAGCGATTTTATGTTAACTGAAGAGAAGCCACCACAGCTAATGGGTTAAGTTTACACACACACACACACACACACACACACACACACACACACACACGCACATGCACACACACACGCACACACACACACACACACACACACACACACACACACACACACACACACACACACACACACGTTGCGAAAAGTTTCACTGACGAAGTGGGTGGTTACTGTCCCCCTTGAGCAAGGGGACTGGTGTGTGCGTGTGTGGTCTCAGCCTTGCCCTTAGATCGGACTATATGAGCTCTCAGCTCCCTTTCGGAAGGGTAAAAGCTGACGATCACGACCATCAAGTGATCCTGACCGACCCGGTGAATCATACACACACACACACACACACACACACACACACACACACACACACACACACACACACACACACACACCATTACTTGCAACTGGCTGGCCTATCATACAGCCATATCCTATATTCATGAAGTACAACACATCTTACATTTATGTAGTAAAAAAAAAAAAAAAAAAAAAAAAGATGGTTATATAATACAGAACTGGGAAATATGATGATGATGATGAGGAGGAGGAGGAGGAGAGTAAACAGGGTGAGATGAGGAGAATGAGAGAGATGGATGGACATAACAGTGAATGTATTATGTATATTAACCTGACAAATGCCGAAGTAAGCTGGTAAGGGTGAGGTAATATGGAGCCTGACCCTACCGTGACACCATATAATTATTGATTTATCCACCGATAGATCTATCTATCTATCTATAGCCCGACGCCCTAATCCCGCAAAGAGTGGCCGCAGACAAAACGCCTCCAAGTCGCTCTGTCACCCACCATTTGACTACCCTCCCCCCAACTCACCCCCTCCTCATATACCTCTCAACTCCATCCCTCCACCTCATCCTCGGTCTACCCCTCCCTCTCCCTCCCTCCACTTCACCTACATACACCCTCTTCATTCTGTCCTTGACCTCCGCGGCAGGCAGACGTGCTTCCCAGAGCGCTTCATCACACAGTAATTTAACAACTGAGTTGAAACTGATCGGATGCACTACAAAACCAACGTCCCCTGAAATGGCTAGTGCCATGGCCATGAACGAGGGAAGGGAGCCCCCTTGGGTGACAACGAGGAAGAAATAGATATGGATACCGGGTTTACGGAGGTCATCAGTACAAGAGAGAAGAGAAAGAGGATGATACGCGGCAGCGAGAGGGAAGCGAGTGATGAAGAAGAGGACAGAGACAACAAAAAGGTAAAGAATAAGTCGTGTGGGGTAGATGGAGGTGTTACTATACCATGTGATACGGGGAAGGCAGCTGGAGTGCAGCCGACTACACCACGTGGGTCAGGAGCAATGCCTAGCCAGGACCGTGACGAGGCCACCCCAAGGAATAGAGTGAGGCTTCTCTTCCCCACCAACATTGACCTAAATTATCACCAAAAACTACTCTGGACGGTGAAGCTTGGACTTGCATATCGACGGTTCGAGGTCCTGTTTAAGGAAGGTAGGCAGAGACCTTACGTCACAGTAGGAAGTCAGGAGGCAGTGGAGATGCTGACCACGACTGGTTTTGAGGGTGTGACACTGCAGGTTCCGGAGGAGAGGGAGAGATGCACCAAGGTTATCGTGTTTAGATATCCCATAATACTATTGCGTGAGCAATAGATCATCTAAAGTAATACTGAAACTTTATCTAGCATTAGTAAGGCCACATTTAGACTACGCAGTACAATTTTGGTGTCCTTACTATAGAATGGATATTAATTCGTTAGAAAATGTACAGAGAAGAATGACAAAAATGATACATGACGTCCGGAACCTGTCATATGAAGACAGACTGAAAAGACTAAGTCTGCATTCGCTAGAGAGGCGTAGAGTAAGGGGAGACTTAATTGAGGTGTTTAAGTGGATGAAGGGTATAAATAATGGTGATACTAGCAAGGTACTTAAAGTGAGCATACAGGATAGAACTAGAAATAATGGTTTCAAACTAGAAAAATTTCGTTTCAGTAAGGAAATAGGTAGAAATTGGTTTGGTAATAGAGTAGTAGACGAATGGAATAAGCTACCTAGTAAAGTAGTTGCTGCCTCTTCCATTGAGAGTTTCAAGCATAGGCTAGATAAGCATATGACTAATAAGGGGTGGATATAGAAAAAAGAAAATCTTATAACCAATACTAATTCATAATTTTTCCTTTTCAGGTTACACTATGATAGTCTCTATTCTCCTTTCACACTTTCCTGTAAAATGTCCACGCCAGTTTTTCTATACGGCGTGGTGTTCTTTCTGACTTTTTCCTGCCGGCTTCGGCTGGAGGGTTTGGAGGGCGGGGGAAAGCCTTCTTCTTTGCTATCCTTATCTCATTCTAGTAGTTCAGTTACTCTTCTAGGAGCTGCCTAGCATGGGCTAACCGGCCTACTGCAGTTATCCTCTCTTCTTATGTTCTAGACCCAGAATTCCTCCTGAACGACCCTAGGTTTATCTGGGCCAAGCGACACATGAACAAGGGACAGGAGAAGAACCAAGTGATTGCCCTAATGAAAGGGGACATCCCAAGGCAAGTTTTTATTCCGGGTGCTGGATACAGAAGCTTACGGCCCTACATTGAGGAACCAGCATTTTGCCTTCGCTGCAGCAGGTGGGGACACAGGGCCTGGCGCTGCCAAGAGGACACACGCTGCAGATTCTGCGCTAGGAAGCACGAGTCCAGCGAATGCGGAGAAAAAATCAAGATGGGGACACGTGTCGAACCTCGGTGCTGTAACTGTGGTGGAAACCACAATGCAAGGTCTCCTCTGTGTCCAAAAAGACCAAATTATCTGGCGCGAGGGTCCGAGGGGCAGGAAGAAAGGACAGCAGAGCAGAGGACAAGGGGAGGGAGAGAATCAACGGATGGAGGTGTTGGCCACGTGAAACAGCCCTGCCAGGTCCAGGTTGCACCAGGGAGGCAGGCGTGGGTGGGAAGGCCACACGTGTATGGGGAAGGTGGTGAGGCAGAGTGGCCGCCCCTGGGGAATGCCTCGAGGGGTCCCAGGGACGAGCTGTGTGATGGCGACATAGTCCCACCTGCCAGCAGCGCAGGCCAGGGTTGACATCTCGTCCTCCGGCGTTTCCATCGTTTTCTGTGGAGCAAATATCAATTAGGCCAAAGTACGCACTATATGCTACTGCTGAGCCTATGTCCCGTATTCTGGGTGGCATAGCAGGCTTCGTAGCGCATTTCCCTGAGAGATTTATTTTCCATAACACCAACATTATATTGCAAACTTACGTCAATGTCTTCTAACCCCAACTTGTCATCCAATTCCTTCCCATTCCACACATCCTTCCTTTAAGTTCTTCACAGCCATACTGTACCATCACCACACCCACACTACCACCACCACCACCACACTCCATCGTAATACAACAACCAGCATAACAATATCACCACTACCACAACCACGTACTACCACCACCATCACAACCACACACCACCACCACCAACACCGCTGACATCACCACCATCACAACCACCACACAGCTATCAGTGCTCTCGTGCAAAAAATATCTGCCTGAGAGAGAGAGAGAGAGAGAGACCGAGAGAGAGAGAGAGAGAGAGAGAGAGAGAGAGAGAGAGAGAGAGAGAGAGACCGAGAGAGAGAGAGAGAGAGAGAGAGAGAGAGAGAGAGAGAGAGAGAGACCGAGAGAGACCGAGAGAGAGAGAGAGAGAGAGAGACCGAGAGAGAGAGAGAGAGAGAGAGAGGGGGGGCTTTTGCGCGCGCGCGCGTGTGTGCGTATGTGTGTGCGTGTGTGTGTGTGTGTGCGTGTGTGTGTGTGTATGTATGTGTGCGTGTGTGTGTTTGTGTGCGTGTGTGTGTGTGTGTGTGTGTGTGTGTGTGTGTGTGTGTGTGTGTGTGTGTGTGTATATATGTGTGTGTGTGTCTATGTGTTTCTATATATGTATGTGTATGTGTGTGTGTTTGTTTCTATGTATATATGTGTATGTATGTGTATGTATGTGTGTGTGTGTGTGTGCGTGTGTGTGTGTGTGTGTGTGTGTGTGTGTGTGTGTGTGTTTGAAAACAACTCTTTTAACAATAAACAAAATGCATGACTAAGTGTACGATGTGAGAAAAGCTCAGAAAAAAATATTTCAAATTTCAAAAAGTTTAAAAATGGTTCAAATACCTTTTACTTGTGAAGAAAGCTATTATTTCCCACTCCTGTCGTCTGTCGTGTCGGTGTAAATATCCTTTGCTTGCCTGGCCGTGTAAATATCCTCCGCCTGCTTGGTCGTGCGAAAATCCTCCTCTTTCTTCGTGTCAATGGAAAAATTCAACCTGAGAGGTGGAGAGCAGAGGTGTGAGGGTAGGGGAGGTTTGACTAGTGACAAGGTAATGGGAGGGGGGGGGTAGAAGGAAGAGGTGAGGGGGTAGGGAAGAGGGGAAGGGGTAATGGGAAGAAGTGAGGGGGTAGGGAAGAGGTGACGGGGTAGGGAAGAGGTGACGGGGTAGGGAAGAGGCGAGGGGGTCGAGGGAAGAGGAGAGGGGGTCGAGGGAAGAGGCGAGGGGGTCGAGGGAAGAGGTGAGGGGGTAGGGAAGGGGGACTGGAGTAGCGGGCATAGAGAAGGTGATATTTTAGAGATGGTGTGTACAATTAGCCACTGCTACGACGCCAAAACACAAAAATCTACCTCTGGAAATGTATCAGTGTGAGTGTTTGTAAATGTTGGTAAATTTAACAATGGTATTTAACATATTTTCCATCAGCTGTTTAATTAGCAAGGAGTGTTTGGGACTTTTCATGAACCTCAGGGCACCTTCGAAATAAACAGCTGTTAACCAGGATTATTGTATCTCCCTTGCCGGACGGGTGTGTGAATAATGAACTCATTTCTTAGTAGGGATTGTCACCGAAAAAATAGCTTCTTTAGACCCAAGAGCACCAGCATTGTTAACAGCTCGTGTCATAGTGGAATTGCTGTGCCGTGTAAATATGTAGTTATAATACGTCCACATCCACGTCATCCAATAGAGTACACGCATTATTTCTTTTAACTAATTTCTTGAGGGGTGGGGGTACAGACAATCTTCACCCCCCTCCCCCCGTAGTTCACAACGCACGACGTCAGAACGCATGCCCTGATCAAGGAAGGGTGTAAATCACAATCTTTATGCAAATATGTGAACGGTACAGTCATGAGAGACAACCTGAAAGCCATTATGGTCAAAGCCCCATCCTGTCACCGACTATGACTACCAAAATATCAGTCAGTTATCGAGAAGGTAAATAAATCGGATAATGTCGGGGCAAATGACCATGTTAGTGTTAACCCATTCAGCCAGGAAACGTCGTTCATTGTATTCTTGCAACAGCCTGATGATTTTATTCAGCTTAGGGTACACTTTTCAAACGGAAGGATCATAATAAAATCTATAGTATGGGAGGCTGCTCGTAAGCTGAATAAAATCGCTTGATAAGAATAAAATAAGAATGAGGTCAGGCTCAGGGGAATAAACAAATCTTTACCTAACCAAGGTTTACGTAGTCAACACATTTCGCACAGAAATAACAATGATTAGATGAATGTGATGTGCCTCCTTGAATGCGAGGCCTGGGAGTGTGTGTGTGTGGGGGGGGGGGCTAGGTTTACTATTGACGAGTTGAGAGAAAAGATGGGACAGGAGTGTACTGGTGTTGTGATGAGGAGGGGTAGATTAGGATGGTTTGGATATGTGGAGAGGGTGGAGGATGGCAGTTGGGTGCGGAGAAAGAGAGAAGTGTGAAGGTCGGGGGTAGGGCTGCGAGAGACAGACCGAGAAAGGCCTGGGACGAGGTCATAGTGTGTGACCTTAGGTATAAGGGAGTGAAAAGGGAGGCTGCAAAAGATCGGACAGTGTGGAGAGCTGCCATTAGGTGACCAAGGCCGACGACGCATGCAAGCATGTTAGATCCTTTATAAAGATACGACACGAACGATTCGATACAGGTGAGGTTAATGGATCACCATTTTATATAATTTATCTCCTGCCACTTTTGCCTTCCATCTCTACAGTATCCCCGGCCATCCTATCGCGTTGACGAATAGGGGAATTTGGAGGAGGAACACGAACAACAACAGTCTACCCTCCTCCTCCCTGCCTGACTTGCCTCATGCCCCTCCCCCCCCATTCTCTCTCTCTCTCTCTCTCTCACTCTCATATATATATATATATATATATATATATATATATATATATATATATATATATATATATATATATATATATATATATTTCTTTCTATATATATATATATATTTCATTCATCCATCATCCAGTCCTACATTGCCCCATGAGGAGCGTAGGAGCCCGGGGCTAGGCAGTTGGTCCTGACATTTAAGATGAGAGTGACCAGCCTCACTCATCCCTGAGTGGCATTACATGAGCAATCAACCCCAACCACCCCTTGGATATAAACCTTCACCGGCTCAATCCGATTGGAGCGCAATAATTACCCACTAAACCACCAGGCGCCAAAATTTGGTTATATGGTTATCACCCAGCATAGTAAATGGTTTCCTGGTGTACAGGAAATCGTTTGACTTGTCACTCAGTGTAAAGTTACCCACAGGCAGAAGGAAGAGGAAAGAATGGAGGAAAGAAAGACACAAGAGGGAGTGTAAAGTCACCCGTAGGCAGAAGGACAAGGAAAGAATGAAGGAAAGAAAGACAGAAGAGAATGGAAGGAAAGAAGGATGGAGAGGAAAGAGCAGACACCCGAGAGCAGCACTACATCGAGTGAGTGGATGGTGAGCGCATTTATATCTATCTATCTATCTATCTAACTATCTATCTATATATGTGTCTGTCTGTCTCTATCCCCGCACTCCAACACGTCAGCTAAAAATGACACACCACCTCAGTAGCGGCTGTGTGTGTGTGTGTGTGTGTGTGTGTGTGTGTGTGTGTGTGTGTGTGTGTGTGTGTGTGTGTGTGTGTGTGTGTGTGTGTGTGTGTGTGTGTGTGTGTGTGTGTGCGTACGTGCGTGTGTATGTACGTACGTACGTACGTGCGGGCGGGCGGGCATTGAAATGTCCGAGCATCATTGAGCCCATGCATCTGCGTGTGTGTGTGTGTGTGTGTGTGTGTGTGTGTGTGTGTGCATCATTGTGTGCGTGTATCTATGTGCTCGTATCTGAGTGTGCGTGTATCAGCGCCTGTGTGTATCAGTGCCTGTGTGTATCTGCACCTGTGTGTATCAGCGCCTGTGTGCATCACTGTGTGTGTATTAGTGTGCGTGCGTGCTCTGATCAGTGCTGGTATCAGTGTTTGCGTGAATGAATACGTGCGTGGATTAGTGTGTGCCTGTTCCGTGTGAGTGTATATAGTGCGTACATGCCGCAGCGTGTGCGTGCATCAGTGTGTACGTGCTAAGTGTGTACGTGGTCAAATTGAACGTGTTCAGTATGTACGTGTTCAGTGCGTGCGTGTTCAGTGTGTGCGTGTTCAGTGTGTGCGTGTTCAGTGCGTGCGTGTTCAGTGTGTGCGTGTTGAGTGCGTGCGTGTTGAGTGCTTGCGTGTTTTGTGCGTGCGTGTTTAGTGTGTGCGTGTTCAATATGTGCGTGTTTAGTGTGTGTGTTCTTAGTGTGTGCGTACTTGTGTGTGTGCTCTTTGTGCATATTTACTGTGTGCGTATACCAGTGTGTAACCCAAATTGTCTGATGATGATGATGATGATGATGAAGATGACGACGACGATGATGACTGAGGCGTCTGGCAGGAGATAGTAGTAATAGATGATGATGATGGCTATCATGTTGGTTGTGGTGGTGGTGGTGGTGTGATGATGATTGATTGATTGATGATTGATTGATGATTGATTGATTGACTGATTGATTGATGATGAAGATGATGATGAAGATGAAGATGATGATGATGATGATGATGATGATGATGATGATGATAATGATAATGATAATGATAATGATGATGATAATGATAATGATAATGATAATGATGATGATGATAATGATGATAATGATAATGATAATGATAATGATGATAATGATAATGATAATGATGATGATGATTGATGATGATTGATTGATTGATGATTGATGACTGATGATTGATGATGATGATGATGATGATGATGATTTTTTCTAGTTCTTTTTAATCCGGAAACGTTTATGTTATCAAGGAGGATTCTGTACTCTACTCCTTTCACCTTAACTTGGCCCAGATTTTCGTCCATTTGCAGCTTATTTCATGTGTCGCAGTTGCGTCTTTGAAACAGCACTTGTTCGTGACTAGCATAATATTCTATTGTTACAACTAAGCATTCGAGATGAAGAGATTGCAATTTTAGGCCAAGTAAGTGTAAAATGAGTATAGTGAAGGGGATGGGATGGAGGGATGGAGTAGAGAAGTACACGAAAGTGGCGGGTGTACGTTGGGGGGAGGGCAGCGAAATGGCAGGGTACAGGGCGACATGGAGACGATTTGTTTGTGGCCACCCCTTACGAGATGAAGGCTTCTGGCTGTAGATAACTAGACATTTCGGACCATAGCTCTAGGTGACGATACACTACTATTAAAATTACATCCATTTCCCTTATTTTCTACAATTTCTTTGGCCTACAACGCTTCCTGGCTGACCGTAAGATATCCCCGTGTCCTAATTTAGTCACCTTAATGGCAAAAACAGCAAAACCCAACACTTGCAGCAAGAGGAGAAGCCTACACACCATCACTACCCCCTAACCAGCAGAACGACGTCTATTGCCCTCATCTGTTGAATCTATTTGACCTATGACACTTCCTGGTTGGCAGCAAGATACCTCTGTGTCCTATCTGAATCATCTTAATGGCAAAAACAGCGAAATTTAACCCCAAAACAGTAAAATTTAACACTTACATCAGGAGACGGCGGCGCCGACACAGCCTCACCCTCTTATCGTCCAGCGGCAACTGACTGACCAATGGAATGCCATGCTTGTTCAGCCCAGAAACTTGTGTGAAACTTTACCCAACTACTTTTACAACCACTAGAGGGCACGGAGGCCCTCTCATCTTCAGGGTAACTCTAGTATTTTATTCTAGTTAATACCAGAGGCTATGATGCACCTGTGAGCTATTTATAAGTGTCTGAGAGCGTTAATGCTGTAATTATTAACCTTCCAATGATCGTCACAACTCTAGTACTTTTTTTTATTAGACTCCAGACGATTTTATTCAGCTGGGCTTGGGTCTTAGGAGCCTGAGTGCATAAGAGAAAACTGTCGTAGAGGAACCATCAGGGACCGTAGCAAATAAAGCCAGAAATTATTCTTAGATGTTTACCATACTCTATTCACTTTCACTTTGTCTAATATTCCCATTTTCTCACATTAAATGCTGAGCTGTAACGATACATTAACACTAGAATATTGAATAATACTCTCTTTTTCCTAACTGGACCTAAAATTACCATCTCTCCATCTTGAATCCTGAGCTGTAACAATAGATGAACACCAAAAAATGATACTAGTCACGAAGAAGTGCTATGTAAAGGATGTAGAGCCATACCATTGTCATTTCCTGGCACTGGACTACGTGAAATGACCTACACAGGGATGGAAAACAGGCCCGTGTTAGAGGAAGACCGGTATAGTCACGAAAAGGTGATATGGAATGAATACAAAATTTCACTTTAACTTGGCCTAAAATTGCCATCTCACCATCTTGAATGCTGAGCTGTAACAAGAGCCTGACATTAGAATATGATGCTAGTCACGAAAAAGTGCTGTTGAAGATATGTAGAGCCGTGTTATCGTCTTCTTCTGCCTGTAATTATGCTATGAGAAATAAGCAGCAAATATAAGATCTCAGCCATGTTAAGTCTGATAAGCTATACATACAGCTTAATGGAACGCTCTGGTAAAAATTACAGCTATAAACTCATTCTACAACTCCCTAGCACCTGTCCCTTGGCGATTTATTTTGCTTATTACACCTTGCTCTCCAACTGGACTGTATAAATCCTTTAAACTTTGCCATACTTTGCATAAATAACGTACAAAAGGATGTTAATCAGCCTTGTCCAAAAATATATCGCTAAGGAAGTCTTTGGTTGACTAGTGGGAGGTGCCTGTGTGTTACCATGGCAACCTCTCACACCACCAGTTACATACACACATTTTCCCACCAGCAAGTTCCATTAGAGAGTACTGTGTGTGTGTGTGTGTGTGTGTGTGTGTGTGTGTGTGTGTGTGTGTGTGTGTGTGTGTGTGTGTGTGTGTGTACAATATCAGTGTGACGTGTGCGTGTGTGTAGACATTTGTGTATATTTGACGTACATGTGTAGGTGTGTAAGTATAAACAGTCTTAACAGTATGACGGGTGTGCGTGTGTGTATGTGACGTACATGTGTAGGTGTGTATGTGCGTGTGTTTGACGTATAAGTGTAGGTGTCTATTCGTGTGTATGTACGTGTATGTTTCGTGATGTGTGTGTGTATGTATGTATATATGTATGTAGTGTGTGCACATTTGTGATATATGTCTGTAGGTCTGTGTGTGTGTGTGTGTGTGTGTGTGTGTGTGTGTGTGTGTGTGTGTGTGTGTGTGTGTGTGTGTGTATGAAGTGTGTGCGTGTGCGTATGTATGAAGCGTGCATTTATGTATTAATTGTGTGTGTGTGTGTGTGTGTGTGTGTGTGTGTGTGTGTGTGTGTGTGTGTGTGTGTGTGTGTGTGTGTGTGTGTGTGTGTGTGAAGTGTGTGCGTGTGTGTATGTATGAGTCGTGCGTGTATGTATGAAGTGTGTGCGTGTGTGTATGTATGAGTCGTGCGTGTATGTATGAAGTGTGTGCGTGTGTGTATGTATGAAGCGTGCGTGTATGTATGAAGTGTGTGCGTGTGTGTATGTAGTGTGTGCGTGTGTATGTATGTATGTACGTATGTAGGTGTATACACGTTATCTTAAAGCTCTACGTTTTCATACAATACGGCACGTTAGAGAGAGAGAGAGAGAGAGAGAGAGAGAGAGAGAGAGAGAGACCTTTGACTGTGTGTGTGTGTGTGTGTGTGTGTGTGTGTGTGTGTGTGTGTGTGTGTGTGTGTGTGTGTGTGTGTGTGTGTGTGTGTGTTTTATTAGTCACTCATCCAGAGAGAGAGAGAGAGAAAGAAAGAGAGAAAGAGAGAGAGAAAGAGAGAGGGTGTGGGAGTGGCTGGGGACGAGAGTCAAGGAGACGGGCTGGTGACGCCCTAGACGAGAGAATATGATACGTCAGGCGCGTCCCCAGCCCGTCTCTTATAGCCTCTCGTCCCCAGCCACTCCCTGCCACCCCCCCATCCTCTATGTCGGTAATTTTTCTCCCTCCGTTCCATCCTTCCTTCCTTCCTTCTACGTTCCTCCCTTCCTTCCATCTTTCCTTCCTTCGTTCCTTCCTTCCTTCGTTCCTTCCTTCCGTCTTTCCTACCTTCGTTCCATCCTTCCAGCTTTCCTTCCTTCGTTCCTTCCTTCCTTCCTTCTTTCCTACCTTCGTTCCATCCTTCCTTCTTTCCTACCTTCGTTCCATCCTTCCTTCTTTCTTTCTTTCGTTCCATCCTTCCTTCTTTCCTACCTTCGTTCCATCCTTCCTTCTTTCCTACCTTCGTTCCATCCTTCCTTCTTTCTTTCCTTCGTTCCATCCTTCTTTCTTTCCTACCTTCGTTCCATCCTTCCTTCTTTCCTACCTTCGTTCCATCCTTCCTTCTTTCCATCCTTCGTTCCTTCCGTCTTTCCTACCTTCGTTCTTGGCTTACAGGAAACCATTTGGCTTGTCACTCAATGTAAAGCCACCTGTAAAGGAAAGAAAAGCAATAAGAAGTGACAGGAAAGATGGGAGACATAGGAAGAGAGGAGGGCAGGCACAGAAAAAGAATGATTAAGGCTGAGGAAGAAGTAGGCAGCACTACATCAAGTGAGTGGATGATAAGACGAAATTGAAGGATAAAGACAGTGTTAGCCAGACAGTAAAATGGAAACACTGAAAAGTACACTACAAACAGAAGAGGTGGCCTTTGGTGAGCTCGTCTCGTGCTACACAAGGACAGTGCTTTCGTATTAGTTTTCTCTTTTTGTTATCTTGCTCTCCGAAGTTTTTCATCTCTCTCTCTCTCTCTCTCTCTCTCTCTCTCTCTCTCTCTCTCTCTCACACACACACACACACGCACACACACACGCTAGTTACTACGGTACATCAAGTTGCACCCTTTTCCTTCACAAAATACTGTACACATTTACACACACACTCGCTAGTTACTTCACCAATTTGCACCCTTTTCCTTCACAAAGTACACACACACACACACACACACACACACACACACACACACACACACACACACACACACACACACACACACACAATTCAATATCACCTAACTATATTTTCAACTTCACGTTCCTTTAGCAAGAGAAGAAATTCATGGTAAAAGTGTGTAGACGTCAATCTGTAAGTACAGCTAAGAAGAAATATATATAAAAGTTCACTTATCTGTAGTCCAAAGAATAGTACACTGTTCATTCGAGAGATACTGTTCTAAAAAAAATAAAAAAAACTCTTATGTGATTCCCAGAAGTGGTAGGTGGTGGCGACCATCATCCACTCACTTGATGTAGTGCGGCCTACTTCTTCCTTAGCCTTTATCATGCTTATTCTGTGCCTGCCCTCCTCTCTTCCTATTTCTCACCATCATCCACTCACTTGATGTAATGCTGCCTACTTCTTCCTTAGCCTTTATCATGCTTATTCTGCGCCTGCCCTCCTCTCTTCCTATTTCTCACCATCATCCACTCACTTGATGTAGTGCGGCCTACTTCTTCCTTAGCCTTTTTCATTCTTTTTCTGTGCCTGTCCTCCTCTCTTCCTATTTCTCACCATCATCCACTCACTTGATGTAGTGCTGCCTACCTCTTCCTTAGCCTTTATCATGCTTATTCTGTGCCTGTCCTCCTCTCTTCCTATTTCTCCCATCTTTCCTGTCACTTCTTATTGCTTTTCTTTCCTTTACAGGTGGCTTTACATTGAGTGACAAGCCAAATGGTTTCCTGTAAGCCAAGAAACCATTTACAACGCTGGGTGGTAGCCATATAACCAAACCATACGTGCTCCCTACGTGTCAACAAGTGGGTTGGTGGAGGGTTAGTGCCCCTCCCCGTAAAACAAATAACTCAAAGTCAAATGGCCACCCCTTACGGGATTATGGTGTCTGGCAATAGATAGACAGAGATAGCAATTCCCAGAGAGGACTTCGATTACTGTTCATAAATAAACACTGACGCTAAATCAAATACACTCTCCATACTACTGATATCATCCCTGCTAAAGATTTCTAGACATGATTCTGTGTGAAAAACTGACTAAGACGGTGTATGTAGGTGAGGTGGAGGAAGGGAAAGGGAGGAGAGGACCGAGGATGAGGTGGAGGGATGGAGTTGAGAGGTATATGAGGGAAGGGGGAGTGAGTTGGGGGGAGGGTAGTCAAATGGTGGGTGACAGAGCGACTTGTGTGAGTGTGTGTGCGAGAGAGAGAGAGAGAGAGAGAGAGAGAGAGAGAGAGAGGAAAGAAAAGAAGGGACGGAGGGATACGGAGAGAAAAGGAAGAAAGGGAAGAGGAGAGAAGGAAAGAAATGAGAAGCGAAAAAAAGGACATCGCTGGGAAGAGCTGAAAGAAAAAACGAAAGGATAAGTGCGACCATGACGACAAGAAAGGATGAGAAAGACTGGTTAGGGTGGAAGGCAAGAAAGTACTGGGAGACAAAAAGGAGGAGATAAGGGAGTGGTAAGTACGTGGAGAAAGAGAGGAGAACGACAGTATTTAAAAAGATAGGGAAAGGGAGAGAGGAAAGAGAAAGAGACGGAATTGAAGTAGCAAAGGCAAAATTACTACGTGAATAAAGCAGAAAGGTAAAACAACGTGAATAAAGCAGGAAGGTAAAACAACGTGAATAAAGCAGGAAGGTAAAACAACGTGAATAAAGCAGGAAGGTAAAACAACGTGAATAAAGCAGGAAGGTAAAACAACGTGAATAAAGCAGAAAGGTAAAACAACGTGAATAAAGCAGAAAGGTAAAACAACGTGAATAAAGCAGAAAGGTAAAACAACGTGAATAAAGCAGGAAGGTAAAACAACGTGAATAAAGCAGAAAGGTAAAACAACGTGAATAAAGCAGAAAGGTAAAACAACGTGAATAAAGCAGGAAGGTAAAACAACGTGAATAAAGCAGAAAGGTAAAACAACGTGAATAAAGCAGAAAGGTAAAACACAGTGAATAAAGCAGGAAGGTAAAACAGACGTAAAGAAAGTAAGGAGGAAGATGATGAGATATAGGAGGCATAGAAGAAAGGGACATATAAAAAAAACAATAAAACAGAAGAATGAAGGAAAGAAAAGGGCTGAGGGTGAAGAGATGTGAAGATGGAGAGAAAGATGTGGAACAGAAGAATCAGGAAAGGGATGGTAAATAAAGGGATAGCGAGGGAGAGGCGGAAGTCATCAGCCAGAGCAGAGTAGATGGGTTCGCACTGGGAGTAACTGGATGATGTGAGGTGTGTGTGGAGAGAAAAGAGGGGGCAGGGAAAGAGGTGTTTGAGAGTGGAAAATGAGAGAGGAGGGGGTGTAGGAGGGGAGAAGGTGTGGGGATGACTTTAGGGATGTGTGTGGAGGGAAGTGAGGAGAGAGGAAGCAAAAAGAGAAGTGTTTGTGTGAGGGAACTGGATGTCTAAAGAAAAATTATATACGAGTACGAGGGGAAAGGGAAGCTTCGAGGCAATATGGTACCTGTGAGTGAAGCGAGAAGGTGTAATTGAAAAGTAACTGTACCTGTGTGTTTGTAGGGTAATGTTTACATCTGGTGGAGTTGGTTACAATATTTATTAAACCCATCCGCGGGTTCTCACTGAATTTAATGAAATAGTGTGTGCCACAACAATTCATAAATTTAAGGATATGTGTGATAAAAGTGATTTAATACATGGGACGGTATGAGCTTGACTCATTCCTGTTAAATACAATTAGGTAAGAACAATTAGGTAGTTAAGAAATGAGAGAGAGAGAGAGAGAGAGAGAGAGAGAGAGAGAGAGAGAGAGAGAGAGAGAGAGAGAGAGAGAGAGAAAGGAAAACATTGTTAGAGTAATAAATTAATGTGAAAATTGTGTGTGTGTGTGTGTGTGTGTGTGTGTGTGTGTGTGTGTGTGTCAGTATGAAGTGTAGTAAGGTGTGGTAGCGTGAAATGTGGAAGTGTGAAGTGTGTTAGGGTGAAATATGGCAGTGTGAAGGTGCCTATTTATTTATCTATCTATACATCCATCCATCTATCTCTCTGTCTATCTATCTATCTGTCTATCTATTTAGCGTGAATCTAATCTAACAGGCGAATGACAGCAACATGAAGAGAAACGTGGCTTTGCTTTTAACGAAGAGAAGTGATGGCTGGTTGGCTTACTGACTGGCTTTCTTCCTGGCTTTCTTCCTGGCTTTCTTCCTGGCATTTTTCCCGGGTTTCTTACTGGGTTTCTTCCTGGGTTTCTTACTGGGTTTCTTCCTGGGTTTCTTCTTGGCTGGCTAACTTTATGGCTTGATGTGGATTTGTTGAAGTTCCGCACGTCTATTTGTCGACAAAGTCATCATCATCATCATCATTATCATCATCTTATAAGTAGTAGTAGAAGTAGTAGTAGTAGTAGTAGTAGTGTTAGTAGTAGTAGTAGTAGTAGTAGTAGTAAAACTTTCCACATCCTTGTGGGAAGATTTCTTGTTTTTGTCAATATTACTATTATTCTAGGGAAGATCTAAATCGCTGCCATTCACATACCGTTTGAGCCACAGTCATCATTCCTGGCCATATTGTAGTGCTGGTTGGCAGCTTCACCTGACCAAATATCCTCCTGATCTGACACCCAGAACCCAGATAGGATCGGGAGAAAAACTGATCCAAAAGCTCAAGAACCACTTAAATTACAGGGCTGACATTTATATGGCACGTACCTGGGCCATGGGCAGAATGCAGTGCTCAGTGTTGCTCACATCGGATCATTATTCTCGCAGATCGCTTACGGCCCAAATTTTTGAACTACTGCGGAAGCCAGAGAAGTCACCTGATTTGACACGAAGGAACAAAGCTAGAGCCACAGAACTTGGTCCACCTATAGATCATGATGACCTAAGATGACATGCGGAAGATCAGTGACCTTGACCTCAAGGTCTCGTTACAGCTCGGCTTCTAATAGACAGTGGCAATGGTATCGGCGTTGGCGGAGGTATGAGCTCTCTGAGTGCTATCTAATTATTATCATTATTATTTGTATTATTATTATTATTATTATTATTATTATTATTACCTCCGTCAACGAACTTAGAAATGTTATGTATTTACCTGTTCTGTCTGTTTGTTTGTCCACACGATATCTCCAAATGTTCTCAATGAATTTCAATGAAATTTTGTGGAAGGGTGGGCCAATGCCCAAAAAAGAATTTTTAAATTTTGGGTCGGATCCGTATCCTGCACTGGCGGAGGTATGCGCTCGCTGAAGCTTTCTGGT